>NC_141151.1:53483880-53652005 GCF_053477565.2 Lygodium microphyllum
TGAGTTAAAATCTCTTCTAATTTCAGTACCCATCCGTGTATGCCCATATTTCTCTAAGGAGTTTATCATATGTGCGAATGCTAGTGGAAGAGAAATTGTTACTGTTCTATGTCATGATCATGGAGTCATAGCTTATGAGAGCCGAAAGCTTGATGACAAGGAGCGTCAATTACATGTTTATGAGCAAGAGATGTTAGCAATATTACATACTATTAAAAAGTGGCATCATTACATCTATGACAGCCATTTGAAGGTCAAAAGCGATCATCATGTGCTGAAATACTTCCTTTCACAACCAAATTTATTTTCCAAGCAATGAAGATGGTTAGCTACTCTTTAAGGATATGACTTTGAGATATCTTATATGGCTGGAAAAGATAATGTGGTGGTGGATGCCTTATCAAGAATGTGGGCATGTTCCATCTCTACCATTTCAACCGTGCATAAGGATTGGATCCATGACATTCAAGAGCAGTATTTGCTTGATGAGCAAGCATCAAAGATGACGAAGGAATTTCAGCAAGGCAAAGGAGAAGAGTATCCAAGTTTGAAATGGCACAATGGTCTTTTATGGTATCGTGGTAGAGTGTTCTTGACACCACAATCTTCTTTCAAAGACCGTATCTTGCATGAGATGAACTCTTCACCTTTAACAGAACACCATGGGTTTTTCAAAACATTTGACAATATCCATAAGAGTTTCTATTGGAAGGGAATTTGGAGGGATGTTAAGGAATATGTTATGCAACGTCTTCCATGTCAACAAAATAAAGACTCCTCTCTTCTACCCAGTGGTTTACTTCAACCACTTTCTATTCCTCAAGGCAAGTGGACTAATATTACAATGGATTTTATTGTGGGATTACCTACAACAAATCATAGGTGCAATAGTATTTATGTGGTGGTGGACCGGTTGACTAAATCAGCTCATTCCATCCCAACCAAGGCTCAATTTATAGCAAAGCAAGTGGTTGAACAGTTCATAGAACGTATTTTTAAGATTCATGGTATGCCATTGAAAATAGTATCCAATCATGATACTAAGTTCATGGGAAGTTTTTGGAGAAGTTTATTCAATTCTATGGGAATAATTTTGACTCCTAGCATGGCCTATCATCCCCAAACCGATGGCCAAACGGAGCGTGTCAATAAATGGTTGGAAGTCTATCTTCGTCATTTTTGCCATGACACTCAAGCTTTGTGGGATCATTGGTTACATCTTGTTAAATTATGTTATAATAATACTCATCATATGATCATTGGCATGTCACCATTTGAAGCACTTTATGGATACAAAGTGCAAATACCTTGAGCCCTTTTTCATGAAGACATGAATCCACAAGCCAAGGCTGAAGTTGAGAAAATGGAAGCTCTTTTGCATCAATGCAAGGAAAACATTAGGAAGGCACAAGATGTTATGAAGGCTTATGATGATGAAAAGAGGATATCTTTGGAGTTTGAAGAAGGAGATTGAGTATTTCTCAAAGTGCCTAAATCTAGGTATGCTTCTCTCAAAGTTGGTCACAATAAGTTGGCTCATTGTTACTATGGGCCTTATCAAATCCTTAAACGAGTTGGTGAGCTTACATACAAGCTTGATTTGCATTCTTCAACAAGGATTCATTCTACCTTCCATGTTTTCCAACTTAAGAAATATGTGGGTCCAACCATAAAGGTTTTAGAGGACTTACCTCCCATGGATGAAGATGGTCTTATAATTTATGAACCTGAAAATTTTGTTGGAAAAAGAGAAAAGGTTTTAAGGAACCGTTCACTATTGGAATACCTTATTAAATGGCAAGGTTTGCCCATGGAGGTGTCTACTTGGAAACCATCATCATACCTTGATTCTTTTCCATGGCTTTTGCAAGAAACAGATCCGGGGGGTCCATTAGGGTTTATCATATGGTACCATGTGAGTGTAAGGGAGGGGGATTATTTAAGGGAAGGAATGTATATTTTATAAGGTAAGGTCCCATAAATAGGGGGTAGATAAGGGGTATTTTCATATATTTCTTGCATGCAGGTGATGTCTCCTTAATTACTATTAGTGAATCCCCTATGGAAACAAAGTAATATCTAAACATGATAGCTTGCTATATTAAGTTTATGTCATAAAAATAATTGCTCTACGGTCATCAAATTTGGAATTGTTATGGCATGGCTGGATACTAGGTATTGTCCTCTACATTTCTATAGCTCATACATGGTGATTGGATATTTCTTCTTCAAGTTATGGCCATTCTTGTGTAGCAACCTGTTTTGGATAGTTTCTAGCAATATATTCAAATGTTACACTTGTACCTCATTGACATATGAGATCTTCTTCAGCTTAGAGTTTCACTACAGCATGGATTCATCAGTTACAAAGCTATCCTTATAATCTTTCCTTGTAAATTGTCCCAATTCTAGCTTTGAGGACAAAGCTCTTTTAGGACAGGATAGCTTGTAATAAAGCATAAATGCCTTAGTCTAGGGTAGGCTAGGGTTAAGTATAAAGGTGGAGATGTAACATGTGAAGTATCTTTTTGTCTATTACTTGTATTTTTCAGTTAATGGCTTGCTGTGGGAATCGGATTCTTTACAACTAGAGGGTCCTACACGGCAAGGACTTGATGTAGGGCTTCCCCTAGTGTTAGTGTACCTTTTTTGGAATAGGGTGACTCCTAAGTCTTGTACTTTGATTTAGGTTCATCTCATGATTATAGGAGTTATGGAGTGTTATCCTCTTGGATGGCTCTCATTCTTGGTCTCTAATTTTTTTCTTAGACCCATATACATGGGCTGACTAATATATAGTTTACATTTCTAGTGGTTTCTTTCTCTTCCTAGAAATATGCTTTCATGTGGTGTTTGTTTTAGTAGGTTGAGTTCCCAGATCCAATAGTCTTGGTCACCCTATCTCCTTTCATGTGGTCTTTGTTTTACAAGGTTGAGTTCTTAGATTTGACAAGCTAGGTCACCCTATCTCGTGGTGATCACCAATGAGAGCATATTTTATAAAGAATTTTACAACCATAGTTGTAGTGATTTTAAGGCTTTTATGAAATATACACAACATGTCAAGGTTTAAAATGCAAGAAACATTCGTGGAGATGACATGTTTTCAAAGGCATAGAAAGCACACTTAATAGCCACAAATGGTACATGGCACTAGCCTCCTAAAGTTGCAAGAAAAAAATAAATTCTTTAATATTAGTTGTGTCTTAAAACAACATATCAGCAAGAAAGTTCAATGTCAAAATGGCCGTAGGATATGAGGAATAGGGGGGAGCCAAAAGGAAATGAAATGCATCTAGCTTAGGGGGTTCAGTATATGTAAGCCCTCTATATTAAGTGCATTCGAGGCTTATTTTAAAATAACTTTATTTGTTTAAAAAATATCCCTTTATATTTAATTTGTGAATACCCCTTTATAAGGGATCCTTCTATATTTAAAATTATGTAGAAAACTATTTAGATTCTATTGAACCCATGTGGTACACCTAAATATTTATGACTGATCTCCTCGAGATAATATAAATGAAGTGAAAGTAAATTTAATTTTTGAAGAGATTTGGTGCCAAAAGGCACATAAGGGACATAAGGGAATCATGGGAAAAAATAAGGGAGAAGAAAAGGAGGAAGAAGACAAGTTTGGAAAAACGTTCATATTAATGCTTTCCATTCAATCATGTTCTTCATCAATTGTACCATTTGATTCCATATTCTTTCCCTATACAATCATAGTCATACTATTATAATAGTTTTTTTGAATATAATAAAGAGTATGTATGTATGCAATTTCTTTCTCTCTCCTCTCTCCATGTCCACTAGTGCTTGTTCATACGAATGAATGTGAATCTCCTACTATTTATTTATCATGGCTAGTTCTATTCTTGTGGTTCTATATATGTCATGGTAGCATGAGACAAGAGGTCTCGATGTTTCAACTTAGTGCCTCAATGTTGCACTTTTGTGTAGCTACATGCATGAAAAGGAAAAAACAATGTTTGTGCACATTCATGTTGATTTCTTTAAAGATTATTGAGCACTTTTCATCCACAAATGTATTATGTGTTACATCTTTCTATACAACATTGCATAGCACATGTATTATGACAAGCTCAGTGTGTGTGAGGTGCTCTAAGCTATAGGATAGATATGTGGGTTCCTAGTTTGGGCTTGGGTAAGAAAGAGGAGAGTTATGTGTCGTAAGGTCACATAAAGAACAGGACTTGAGAGGAATTAACCCTAACTAAAACGGAAATTTGAGTAAGAGGCCATGACATTAAGTTAGGGAGGCACATTCACTTATGTAGCATGTAAAACCTTTTTGTGTGGCATGCTCACTTGCTTGGAGTTTAGGGACTATGTAATTAGAGAAGTGGATTATACAAACAATGAGTGTCTTAGAGTATTAAAGAGTATCTCTAGTGTGTTAACCACTTGCTCATGGCCAAAGGGCCATCATGAATATATTTTTGTAGCTACGTGGTGCACTTGAGTGCGAGAGACCCATTGTGAGCCCATTTTAGGTTCTAACAAGTTTGAAATTGCTAGTAGCTAAAACAATCTAGGACAACCACAATGAGAAGAGCATCACCTTCATTGGCTATATGCTATCTATAGTTCAATAAATCCTATAGAATCATAATTGCAATCTTGAATTCTTGAGTCTATAATATTTGCTTTCTTGATGCATTCATGTATTGGGACTTAAGTCAACTTGGTATAACTATCAATGTTTGCGACAATACATGGGTCATAAAAACGTATTTTGCAACCATCTCATAAATTCATTGCATTGTGGGAGCCTAGAAACGCCCTCAAATAACTCTCAAAGGTGGCTAAATAACCCAAATACATCTATACAAACTTGTTTGACATAGTTAAGTCTATCTTGAAACTAGCTCTAAAGACCTTGATTTGGCTATGTCAAGCTAAGGATTTTGGATATTGAAATTTTTTACCTTGGATCCCCACCTTTGATCAAACCCATCTAGATTGACCCATAGATTATGTCTAGTATACATCATAGCTCATATAATCATCCTAGATCATTGAGAGCGTGAATGTTAGACAACAAGCTCACCCATAAGAGAAAAACCCATCAGACAAGGTCAAGTTGCTAAATCTTACCATATAACTGAGGGCTCATTTCAAAAAGTTTTCTCTAATATCTTACACGAGTGCCAAAATTGACAACTATTTAATAAAGAATAACAATTTACCTGTAGTAAACCATATCTTCAAAGTTAAATATGATTTTTAGATGATGTTATTGTCCAATAGAGGATAACATATTGCCCAAGTAGTTCCTTGTATTCAAATAACCTAAACAAACCATAGTTGGAAATGAGATATCACTATTAGATCGTATTGGGTGAATCCACTTTTTTTTTTTGGCTTTCCTTACTTGCAAGTATCCATTTGGCAAGGTTGTCTCTAGAAATCACATTAATGTTTGATTAACAACTTTAAACCCAAGTAATCTAGAATGGGGGTAGTATGGAATTCTAGCATCAAACTCACTAGTAGGATCATAGCTTGTTGCTACAAGAGAAAAATTATTGATTACATTGACTAGTATTGTGAGCATATTGATTGAATGGACTATCTTGTAGAATTATATCTAGAAATTAAATTAATTACCTAAATCTAGTACCCTCTATTAGTGTAGATGTAATATATCCAATTTTCATGCAACAAGATACTCCTATAATTTTACCATCAACTCTAACTATGTCTCAATAATGAGGATAAAAGTCACCATGTATGCTGATTCATAAGTGGAAGATACTTGGAAATCCCTCTCAAAAAAAGTTTATAAAACCATCTTTGTAGAGTAGAACAACAACAAGGGCTAGGTTGATGGATAGCCACTCGCTAAGTTAAGCACGCTTGGGTGATAACACTTCCAAGATGGCTGACTTCTCGATAACTTTTTCCTACAAGAAAATGGTTTCACCTCATGAAAAGCTAATGGTTCCAATGAAGCCTTTATAGCCTCATTGTCAAGTATAGCAAGGCCAAGGTGCCAAGGTCTATGCTTTGGTCATAACCTTGGTTGTGAACTGCAATAGGGATACCACTTGTTGTCTTTACAAGCACCCACCCATTACACGACCATTTGGATTGGGTGACTCCACCCTTTTTAAAAAAATAATTTTACTTTTTCATCTTTGTTATTTTTTTCATACCAAATAATTCCATACTTATCAACTTGTCATCTCAAAACCCAACACCTCCTAACATCATCAATGACATAGGCCATAAATGCTAAATGTGAATCCCCCCTTGAAGTATGACAACTACTTTTCAAGAGCAAGGAGATTGCTCTCCCAACTTAAAAGAAAAAAACTTGAAAGAGAAATTGAACTGAACTTGATTATGAAATAATTGGATTACAACATAATGCTCACAAGAGCGTGGCTTGATTACAAGACAAGACCTAGAAGATGACTTGCCTCACACGAGCCTCGCAACTGATGTTGGCAAGACTGAAGGGCTTGTAGCCCATGAACTCTATTTATACTATATCCTAGGGAGGTTGAGGGGGCAACATGTTGTTAGAAAAGGTTGCCACATGGCATGATATTCATATTGACACATGTCATGATATGCATACTGACACATCACATGCTAACATTAACGATGACATAAGGGATAATGCAAATATCTTCTAGAAACTTCATGGAACTAGGGGTTCTACTAGCTTGCATATGAACCAAGGGCTATCCTAGCTTGAGTGTTTGTTACATTACCCCCCTTCTAACACTAAGTTCCATGAGGGGTTGTGGTGTGCCCCTGAGAGTCCACCTATAAGAAATCATCTATATAACACGCGTTGAAAGAATATTAAGATGTACCCTTTCTTTATGTGCTATGAGGCCTTAAAATGACCCCTTTTACTTTACTAAACTTATAGATTTTTTAAATTATAATTATAAAATACATTTTGTAAATATAATCCTATAAATTTTACTAAATATAATACCATTTCTTTTGAACTCACGTGGTATCTTACATGTTCTATAAGGTGGACCACCTAGGTGGTGTGGGCCTTGGCTTGCTTGGGTGTTAAAGATAAAATTCATGAACCTTAAAATAGGAGCTCTTTGAAGATGTGAAGTTGGATCCCATGTTCATTCAATTGCATCATAGCACTTCCAATGGACAATATACTATAATCTACCTCTTGAAATTCTAGAATCCAAGATTTTCTCCGTGTCATATTCTGGGTGATCTTCAACTATGATTGGAGGCAATGGCTTTGGTGTTCTTCCATGGATACTAGATGTATGACATGGCTGCATGACTAAAAGATGGAATATAGAATGGATTTTCATGGGGTGGCAAAGCTGGAGATGATATGTGACTAGATTTACTTGTCAATTAATCTTAAAGGACCCAATTCATTGATAATCCAACTTTTGGGAGGGGTGAGAAGAACATAGATCATGTCAAAGAAGACAAACTTGATCTCCAATTTTGTATGATGGTTGTTACATGTGAAGCTTAACTTGATTTCCCTTATATTTCTCTTGAGCTTGTTTGATTTATGCTTGCAACTTTTTAATTGAGCTAAGTCTCTAGTAGCTAGATTCTTCTCCTATGATCTTATATGATTGTATGTCCTTGGATATTGACCATAATTAGAAAATAATGGTGTAAATTGAGTGGATGACTGGGAGGAATTATTGTATGCAAGCTCAACAAGGGGTAATAGATCCACCCAATTTTCTTGATGATAATTTATTGTGCATCTAAGGTATTGCTCCAAGACTTGATTCACTCTTTCTATTTGTCCATAACTTTGTAGGTGATTGGCTAAAGAGAGATTCACTCGTACTCCCAAAACTTTAAACAGGCTGCTCCAAAACCTAGACATAATCTAGGGGTCGTGATCATAGACAATAGCATCAGGTAACCCATGGTAGCAATATAACTATTCCAGGAAGATCCTTGCTATCCCTTCTCCATTGATACTCTTGATTGTTGAGATAAAGTGAGTCATTTTTGTGAATCAATCAACCACCATGAAGGTATAATCATGCCCTTCGAAAGAAGGTAGTTCAACAATGAAGTCCATGGATAAGGATGACCATGTCTTACCTGGAAAAAGGCAGCTATCACGTCAATGATAAGGGACTTTAGCTTGATTGCATGTATTAGAAGAACACACAAAGTCCTTACTTTTTGCCATCAAAAATTCTTTGAAACCAACTTGATTGTCTTGTTAGCTCCAAAATGCCATGTTAAAGGGAGATCGTGTCTCTTCTTGAGTATATCCACTTGCAAAGGGCCATGAGGAAAATAGAGGATTCCTTTATAATAGAGCAACAACCCATCAATAACCTAAAAATTCCTTTGAGTGTGTTCTTGGCCTTGATGTAATTGCCTCATTATGTCCTTAGTCCTTTTATCTTGGAGGAGTGTCATGACTCTACATGTGGAGGGCACTTCGCGGGACGGTTGACGGCGCAGAAAGCTTTAAGAGCCGGATATTGGTGGCCGTCTATCTTCCAAGATTATTTTGAGTATGTAAAGAGATGTGATACATGTCAAAGGCATCACAGTAGAGAGAATAGGAAACGTCCACTTACGCCTATCATGGCTATCCTTCCATTTGAGAAGTGGGGCATTGATTTTGTGGGTCCTATCACCCCGTCGTCTACTACCCAAAAGAGGTATATTATAGTAGCCACATATTATTTTACAAAATGGTCAGAAGCGCGGGCGACGAGACAGAACAATGCAAAAGAGACTGCAAGTTTCCTTTTAGAACATATCATCTGCCATTTCGGTCCACCGAAAGAATTAGTGTCGGACCGTGGAATCCATTTTTTGAACAAAGTGATCAAAAGCTTGACTGAGGCTTGGCAAATCAAGCACAATAAAAGGACTCCTTATAATCAGCAAGCAAACGAACAAGTCGAAATTACTAATAAGCAGCTTGTGGGTATCTTGTCTAAGATAGTCTCTGAGAAGAAACGAGACTGGGACAGGAAGTTATATGTGGCAATATAGGCATATAATACCACGTTCAAGCGAGCTATCGGCCATACTCCATTTAAATTGGTTTATGGGGAAGAGTGTGTGTTACCCCTCGAAATCTAATTGCCAACCATACGGTTTGCAATTAACCACTCCTTGGGAGATGAGGATTCCCTTTTTGAACATTTCATGACCATAGCCCACCTGGATGAGTTGAAGTTGTAGAGCTTATTACACCAGGAAGTAGCTAAGCGTTGGATGAAGCAGTTGCATGACCTTAGAGCAAAGAAGTATATCTTTAAAAAAGGGCAATTAGTCCTCTATTATGATGCGCGTAGGGAGCTGTTTCCAGGGAAGCTGGAACCTAAATGGGATGGCCCCTACAAGATTGTTAGGTTAGGGAAAAATAGGTCTACGGACCTATTAGCTGATCTCCAAGGAGTAGAGTTTAAAAATAAGGTTAATCTTAATAAGATTAAATCTTATTATTTCTAAGTATGCTAATATAGAGAAATGCATTGCAGGTCCATGCTGGGGATGATTTGAGACCTGCAAAAGAGCTTAAAAGTTGGTTGATGGGTCGGTTAATCCCTTATCTGGAGCACCCATATCTGGAGCAGAGATACCATCAGGGGAAACTTATCTGGTGGAGCAAAGGATACAATGTGATTGAGCAAGAAGATGGAACCTTTGTGTGGGAGATCAAAGTCTTCTACCATCACTGCTTACGAGTGTTGAAAAGTATCCCTGTTGAGTTCAATGAAGAGGGTGGGATGGAGCCGTCAGTTCATCCTCTCAATATGCTAAACTTTGATTACCATAATTACGAATAGAGGAGTTTGTGATGGAAAGCTGTGTAAACCCATTATGGACGTACACATTATATTTTGACAGAGCGTCCAGGGGCCCTAATAAAAAAGGGAGTGTTGGAGTAGTAATCCGAGATCCCCGACGTAGAGTTACGATGAAGTTAGCTGCTTATCTCGAGGTAGGATTCACTAACAATATGGCAGAGTACAAAGCCTTGATTATGGGCTTGCATATTGCCAAACAAGGTGGTATTCTCATCGGTTGTTAGTAAAAGGGGATTCCCAGTTGATTCTGAATTTGCTAGATGGGACATACACAGTGCAGAATCCCATTCTCTGTATGTATCATTGAACTGCGATGACCCTACTTGAAGAGTTTGAGAGAGTGTCTTTTTAGCTTATTCCACGTTACTCGAATCATGTAATATTTCCACACACTCCGTACCGTAAATATTAACTGTCCGCACGCGGTGTAAACCCTGTGCAAAGGTATTCCCTACTTCGCAAGTTATTAGTAACTTAAACCATACCATTCACGAGGTCTCCACGTCGATAATTAAAAGCCAGGGTTGAAGACCGTATAACCGCAAGGGAACGACCGCTTGGGAAGGGCAATAGGATAAATTAAGGCAAATTTTTTTACTATTATCCCTTCCCCTAGCCGATGCATGGCTGGAGGAGAGGGAGTGTGGAGGGGGGATGGCCAAGTGAGGGACTGCATGAGGGGAGTCCTCCACGTGTGTGGAGGCCCTCTTCCCCACCCCCATGCCTATATAAACACACCCCATCAAGGGGGTGTGCTAGAGAGGGAGAGAGAGAAAGGAGCTGTGGAGGAGGAATTGAGAGAGAGAGAGAGGGCCGTGCTGGAGAGGGAGGGCCGTGCTGGTCGCCATGGGAGTCGCCGCCATCGTGCAGGAGCCGCCGTGCTGCCGCCAGCTGCCGTAGCTGCCGCCCAGTCCGCCCTATCCACCAGTCACGCTGCCGGGCCGTCCGCCTGTCGCAGGCCATCTCAGCCGCCGCCACGCTGTTCACGACCCCCCCACGTGGTCCTGAAGAAGCTGAAGCTTCTTAGAAGCTTCTAAGGGGGGGGGGCCTCCTTAACCCCCTTTCCCACGACATCTCCCCAAAGGTCCATTAATACCCCCTCCCCGGGACTTTGAAGAGGGGAAGGTGAAGCCGTAAGGACCCCGACTAGACCGTCGGGAAAGGCTTTCCGCAATAAGTCTTTAAAGCCCTTTTTCCGCAAGCGACATCCCGTAAAGAAATCTTCCGCCTACGAGGAAAGGCAAAGGTCGGAAGGTTGCATGTCAAGGCAAGACAACCCATAGACGACAAAACCGAATTCAGAAACCGAATCTACGCCTACGATGGCCCCCAAAAGATCACAAGGTGCGAACGCGGGAGGCACATCTCTGAATGTACAAGTGGACATCTCCCCGACTCCACAAGTCCAGGTTCTTTTGAGTTATTTCCGCATAAGGAAAAGATTAGGCGCGCTTAGCTCATAAAGGCAATTGCATTTTTACGTTTAATTTTAATGCATACGGAAATTGGAAAGAAATACATGTGACAAAGCATCTCCTGAAACATTAGGTAAGATTGAAATATGTCGTGAATTTGAACGAGTAGAAGGCTAGTTGCATGTAGTTCTGGTACCTTATCAAGGTAATGAGTCTAAACTTAGGCAAAGAAATGGAATTTATAAGTACATTATCTTCCGTCCTAGACATGGTAGAAATAAGCGTGTGCCGCACATTAGGCAACATACTTCTCGTAATGATTTCATAGGAAAAGGTTAGCACCTTAAGGTATCATCCGGAAAGAAATAATAGAGTACTAAAGTGAACGTATGGACTTGCAAATAGCTTGTAAGATGGAATAAATTAACACTAGTTTTGTATGAGTTTCATTGACTACTTCGTAGCTAGGAGAATGTTGTGTATTGCGTAGTCGTCATGTGAAAAATGTCATTCATTAAGAGCCGCAATTAGGAGTCAAAGCATAAGATGCCAAAGTGTAGACAACAAGGTTGTAGGTACGACTATTGATGTAAGACCTAGTAGGTCCTAGGCAAAGTTAGTAGCCAGATTATCGTGCACCAAAGAAAGATAAAGTTATCATGGGCCATGTGATGCGTAAAGGCAATAAATCGCATGTTTACGCGTGTTGGTGTAGTTGTAAGTATTGTTACCCGTTAGATTTAGATTATTACCCTTGAGAAGGATCATCCTTGTCGCAAGACAAGCATAATTGAATTGACTAAGTAATCTAAACCACAAGGATTCGTATGGACATGATTGAGTCGATATGATAGGAATCCTAAGTGTTAACTAGGGTTTAGTGCAATTTGACCTAGCTTTAGACAAAAACCGTGATTCTAAAGATCCTACACACGTTCACAAAATGTCGAAGCAATGGGATGTTCATGCATGAAATGATCTAAGGTTTTATCCTAAGGATCATGACGAAACTCCGACGGAGTTGCATATTTCTAGAACCATGGGCCAACCTAATTAGGAATGATTTGGAGGATACCCTAAAACCCTGTTACTCGACTGGGGTAAATTCCGTGAACGGAAAACACTAAGCAATGGAATGATCCCGTGGAATTAGATGCAATACATGTGCAAAAAGCTGCAACATTGTATAGACTTGAGATTTGTCCACAAGAGAGTTTTGTCATCTCTCGAAATGAGGTTGGCAAGTTAATTTACAAGAGGATGAGTAATCATCCTGTTACTCACTTTTCTTGGGGAATAATTGCCAAGGAAAAGGAAAGTTAGGTATTTGCAAATGACCCGACAATAAACTAAAGCGACATGGTCGCTGGATCCTGCCACAACAAAACCTTAAGCATTGGTAGGGTATGACCCTAACCCAAGAATGATAGGAATCTTGCCAAGTTGCAATTGATTCCGGATCGAATGCGGGTTGCATTCGGAGGAAAGGAGTCACTCCTTAACAGTTTGCCAACCAAACGACCATTGGAATTTGATTGTGCTTGTAACAGTTTAGAAAGCACTGTTTGCATTGTTTGCTCAATGAACTAAAGGAGGAAAACATATCTAAATACTTCAGGTTGAAGCCTGAAGGGAGAGGCAGCTTCAATTACCCCCGACTGCCTGCCTAACCCTAACCAAGGGGGTTGTTAACCGCGCCGGGAACGTGGACCGAACCCGCCGTGAGAGGTCTCTCCGTTGAGTTCTGCTTGGAGCAGGAGGACGCTTGGGTGCCAGGGGGGGCTCTGGCTGTAAATCCCTCGCCTTCCGGGTCCTGCACGAGAGACTAACGTGACTCGGGATTGGATCTCGAGGCCTGCATACTAGTCTACGGGCGGAAACTTGGATTAGTGATCCCTAGTGGATTACTGGATAGCCTTCGGGCGGATTATGAATACGCCTACAGGCGGGAACTCCTTGTATTTCAAAGATAAAAGGATAAAATGATAACAAAGAAGTTGTTTGGCATTGTTTTCTTTATGTCCTGTGATAAGATTATGTGAAGGAACCAGTGCATAACAGGGTTAATCAAAGAAGCTGGTTGTTATATGTCAAACTAATGTGGTAGGTAATTACATAACTAAAACAAACCGAGGAAAGTGCGGAGGATGGACCATGGGTCCGTCCTACGGATGGGTGGTCCCGGTTAGCCGGGAACTTTTCTCAAAGTCTTCGACGAACAGCAGGTTGATCTTCAGCATCAAAGCGAATAACGAAGACGATGACCTAGAGTTACATCCTACCCGATTTACGCTGTTTTAGGGGAACGGAATGGAACTATGCCTTATGGCAGAGAGGTCGAACCTTGCATCCCTCTCGTTTCCCATTCTCCTTGAACCAAGTGTAGCGTGAATCCGCTTCGGACCGGGCGCTTCTGCGTAAAGTAGTTCGCTCGGGTCTGACGCTAGTTGTTGCTAGCTAATGACCAAACAGGAAAACCCAAATTCAGGTCGATCCTAAGTGGGAACGGCCAGGATACTTCTGCTACGTGGCAGACGCGGGAAGACCTAGATCGCAAGTCCCGTAACATTCCATGGGCGTGCCGGGCGGAGCTTTCTAGACATCCTTCCCGATGGACTGCTAAGACGTGTCCGGAATGATTCTAGCGGACACGTTACAGTTGGTATCAGAGCAAACCAACAAAGGACTTGTTTTTAGGAAATTTTAATAAGAAGAAGTAAAGCGAATGTTGTGTCCCAAACATTTCCTTACTTTGATTGCTGTCTTCCAGAATTACGAAGCATGGAACAAGTTCTTAGTGTTCCAAGTCATGTTTATGACTGCGATGCATTCCACGGATTATCGACAGAGGGTTGAGATGATGAACATCCTAGACCGCATTTACAACCCATCGCCTGTGTACATGGAACAAAGATGGATGGGTGTTTTAGGGATCTATTACATAACTGCCTATCGACCTGCGTACCTTCAAATTAACTTAAAGAGAATCAAGTGGATGGAGGATTTGAAGATCGTGAAGCTGTTCATCTTTGTTGAGGCTCACGCAAACGCAACCCTACAGGTTGGAGGTCGAAGGGTTAACCAGAATAAGTATGTATACGGAGAAGTGATTCAAAGAATTCCTGCCGACCGAATCAAGGTTTTGGGACGTCATGAGAAGAAGGGATATCAAAGGAAAAGATACCCTAATCTTCCAATGAACTATCGATTCCTGAAAATCGATGATCCCAATCCGTACTACTACTCAGTTCCTGTAGCTGAATGCAATAATATCTTATTCTCCTCGAATTAATGTATTAACTTGTTCCATCGCCCCAAGAAATAATTGCACCCCGAAAGGGCTATGTTGATATGAATGGAATAAAACTTTTTAATCAACGATTGTCTTGACTATGAATATTGATAAAAGTGATTTGGTCACTTGGCTAAAGGAATACGGGGACGTAGTTCTGAAGAGTTAACAGAACTCCCACTTCAAAGAGAAGTAGATCATGAGATCAAGCCAGTAATAGGAGCTGTGCCAATTGTGAAGAGAACCTATAGAATGTCTATATCGGAAGCAATTGAGTTGAAGGAACAACTCAAGCAGCTGTTAAACCAAGGCTACAGCAGGCCTAGCAATTCACCATGGGGAGCTCCAGTCCTATTCCAGAAAAAAGAAAGATGGGACACTTCGACTATGTATTGATTACCGTGGGTTGAATCAATCAACAGTCAAGAACAAGTACCCTATTCCTAGAATAGATGAGCTTCTTGATCGCCTTCAAGGTGCAAAGATCTTCTCCAAAATTGATCTCAGATCAGGCTACTATCAAATTAGGATCAAGGATGAGGATATTCCAAAAACGGCCTTCAATACAAGATATGGGCACTTTGAATTCTTGGTTATGTCATTCGGACTTACAAATGCACCTGCCACTTTCAATAGATTAATGCAGGATATTTTTAGACCATATCTTGATGACTTCGTGCTTGTCCTCTTCGACGACACTTTAGTCTATTCTAAATAGGAAGGAGATCATCAATCCCAACTTCGGAATTTTTCTTGAGACAAGGAGGTCACACAAGTTGTATGCTAAGGTGACGAAATTATGCATTCCTCAAACATTAGATTGGTTATTTGGGATTCATCATATCGGTAGAAGGAATCTCAGTGGAGCCAGCCTAAGCTAGAAATGTGCTTGAGTGGCCAATACCAGTATCTGTCAAAAAGATACGTAGTTTTCTTGGCTTGACAGGATGGTATGGGATCTTCATCAAAAACTATGCTTTGATTGCAGCACCTTCGAAAGACTTACTGAAGAAGCAAACATTGCATGGTCAAATACCGAACAAACTAGCTTCGATAGGTTGAAGCAAAGTTTGGTATCAGCACCGAGCCTAAAACTTCTAGACCACAGTAAGGAGTAGAGGTAGTAACTGATACTAGCATGCTTGCCTTAAAGATATGTGCTCATGTAGGAAAATCATCCAGTAGCATATTCTTCAAGGAAATTGAGGAGCCACGAAAAGAATTATGCCACTCATGATCTGGAGTTATTAGCTGTCATACATGCTCTAAAGCTTTGGAGACACTATCTGTTGGGAAATAAGTTCACTCTAGTAACCGATCATAAGAGTCAAATGGATTTTTACCCAGAACGAGCTCAACATGAGGCAACGTCGATGGATTGAAGTATTGGAGGAATATGATTTTGAAATCAAGTATCGGCCAGGAAAGGAGAATGTGGTTGCCGATGCACTCAGTCGCAAGGCATTCCTAAACTCCCTAATCTTGCAGAATCCATCAACGGCCAGATCTCTGGCTACAAAGGTATCTATGCCAAGCAACCCTATACTCGAATTAGCTAGAGAGGAAGCATGCCATGACTTAGCTTACCAAGCAATGATAAAAGAAATATCTGCCAAGGACCAAAATCCAAAGTTGCAGGCAAAGTATCATGAATTTTCTATTGACAATGGACTCATTTACTATAGAACAAGGCTATGTATACCAGCAAGCCAGTCACTTAAGCAGAAGATATTGTGGGAAGCTCATGACTCCCCTTTCGCAGGACATCCCGGCTATGCAAAGACTCTTAATGCAGTCAGGAAGAGCTATCATTGGGAGAGGCTCAAAGGTGACGTCCTCAAATATGTCACTGAATGTTTTTCTTGCCAACGCATCAAGGCTGAACATGTCATGATGCCAGGAAAATTACAACCACTTGACATTCCCCAAATGAAATGGGAATTCATCAGTATGGATTTTGTGGTGAGCTTACCCCAAGTCCAAGGAGGATACAACTCCATTATGGTTGTAGTTGACATGCTTACTAAGGTTGCACACCTGATTCCAGTAAAGACAAACTATAAAGCCTCCGATATTGCAAGAGTGTTTATCAAAGAAATATTCAAGCTACATGGGTTACCTAGAAGGATCATTAGCAATCGAGATTCTCTTTTCACTTCTCACTTCTGGAAAGCTATCTTTGAAGCTATTGGGACCCAACTCTGTTTTAGCACTGCCTACCATCCCCAAATAGATGGACAAACAGAGCGAGTAAATCAAATCATTGAGGATATGCTTAGGGCTTACTACTGTCAAGAGCCAAAGAGATGGATTCAATACTTGCCGTTAGTAGAATTTGCCTACAATGCTTGTTACCAGCAGAGCATTCAAATGACTCCTTTTCAGGCATTGTACGGTCATGATTGTCGAAGTCCTCTAAATTTTTCAGATCCTACCCTAAGAGTGGAGGCTTCAAGACAAATGTTGGAGGACATGGATGACCAAATAAGGTCAATAAGACAAGACATACAAGCAGCCAAAGATAGACAAAAGGCATATGCGGATTTGAAGCGCCAAGAGAGGATCTTCGGAGAAGGAGACATGGTCTTCATTCGTGTACGCCCCAAGAGGAGTTCTTTATCTCTAGGTAAATGCAAGAAGCTAAGTCCAAGGTATTGCGGTCCGTATAAAATCCTCAAATGCCTAGGACCCAATGCTTATAAATTGCAACTTCCTGATAACCTAAAAGTTGACAATGTATTCCATATTAGTCTCTTAAAAAAGTATGTACCCAACCCAAATCATGTACTTGATGACCAACAAATTGTAATGCCTAGTCAAGGAATCCTTGAACTAAGGCCGGAAAAGATTTTAGATGTTAGGGAGAGACAGTTGAGATCTAGAACCTTGAGAGAATGCCTCGTCCAGTGGAAAGATTACCCCGAAGAGGATGCTACCTGGATGGACGAAAGCTCTCTCAATCTTCAATATCCCCAGTTTATCTCGAGATGAGGACATCTCGATTCTTCTAAGGGGGAGAGAATGTAATATTTCCGCACACTCCGTACCGTAAATATTAACTGTCCGCACGCGGTGTAAACCCTGTGCAAAGGTATTCCCTACTTCGCAAGTTATTAGTAACTTAAACCATACCATTCACGAGGTCTCCACGTCGATAATTAAAAGCCGGGGTTGAAGACCGTATAACCGCAAGGGAACGACCGCTTGGGAAGGGCAATAGGATAAATTAAGGCAAATTTTTTTACTATTATCCCTTCCCCCAGCCGATGCATGGCTGGAGGAGAGGGAGTGTGGAGGGGGGATGGCCAAGTGAGGGACTGCATGAGGGGAGTCCTCCACGTGTGTGGAGGCCCTCTTCCCCACCCCCATGCCTATATAAACACCCCCCATCAAGGGGGTGTGCTAGAGAGGGAGAGAGAGAAAGGAGCTGTGGAGGAGGAATTGAGAGAGAGAGAGAGGGCCGTGCTGGAGAGGGAGGGCCGTGCTGGTCACCATGGGAGTCGCCGCCATCGTGCAGGAGCCGCCGTGCTGCCGCCCAGTCCGCCCTGTCCACCAGTCACGTTGCCGGGCCGTCCGCCTGTCGCAGGCCATCTCAGCCGCCGCCACGCTGTTCACGACCCCTCCACGTGGTCCTGAAGAAGCTGAAGCTTCTTAGAAGCTTCTAAGGGGGGGGCCTCCTTAACCCCGTTTCCCACGACATCTCCCCAAAGGTCCATTAATACCCCCTCCCTGGGACTTTGAAGAGGGGAAGGTGAAGCCGTAAGGACCCCCACTAGACCGTCGGGAAAGGATTTCCGCAATAAGTCTTTAAAGCCCTTTTTTCGCAAGCGACATCCCGTAAAGAAATCTTCCGCCTACGAGGAAAGGCAAAGGTCAGAAGGTTGCATGTCAAGGCAAGACAACCCGTAGACGACAAAAGCAAATTCAGAAACTGAATCTACGCCTACGATGGCCCCCAAAAGATCACAAGGTGCGAACGCGGGAGGCACATCTCCGAATGTGCAAGTGGACATCTCCCCGACTCCACAAGTCCAGGTTCTTTCGAGTTATTTCCGCATAAGGAAAAGATTAGGCGCGCTTAGCTCATAAAGGCAATTGCATTTTTACGTTTAATTTTAATGCATACGGAAATTGGAAAGAAATACATGTGACAAAGCATCTCCTGAAACATTAGGTAAGATTGAAATATGTCGTGAATTTGAACGAGTAGAAGGCTAGTTGCATGTAGTTCTGGTACCTTATCAAGGTAATGAGTCTAAACTTAGGCAAAGAAATGGAATTTATAAGTACATTATCTTCCGTCCTAGACATGGTAGAAATAAGCGTGTGCCGCACATTAGGCAACATACTTCTCGTAATGATTTCATAGGAAAAGGTTAGCACCTTAAGGTATCATCCGGAAAGAAATAATAGAGTACTAAAGTGAACGTATGGACTTGCAAATAGCTTGTAAGATGGAATAAATTAACACTAGTTTTGTATGAGTTTCATTGACTACTTCGTAGCTAGGAGAATGTTGTGTATTGCGTAGTCGTCATGTGAAAAATGTCATTCATTAAGAGCCGCAATTAGGAGTCAAAGCATAAGATGCCAAAGTGTAGACAACAAGGTTGTAGGTACGACTATTGATGTAAGACCTAGTAGGTCCTAGGCAAAGTTAGTAGCCAGATTATCGTGCACCAAAGAAAGATAAAGTTATCATGGGCCATGTGATGCGTAAAGGCAATAAATCGCATGTTTACGCGTGTTGGTGTAGTTGTAAGTATTGTTACTCGTTAGATTTAGATTATTACCATTGAGAAGGATCATCCTTGTCGCAAGACAAGCATAATTGAATTGACTAAGTAATCTAAACCACAAGGATTCGTATGGACATGATTGAGTCGATATGATAGGAATCCTAAGTGTTAACTAGGGTTTAGTGCAATTTTACCTAGCTTTAGACAAAAACCGTGATTCTAAAGATCCTACACACGTTCACAAAATGTCGAAGCAATGGGATGTTCATGCATGAAATGATCTAAGGTTTTATCCTAAGGATCATGACGAAACTCCGACGGAGTTGCATATTTCTAGAACCATGGGCCAACCTAATTAGGAATGATTTGGAGGATACCCTAAAACCCTGTTACTCGGCTGGGGTAAATTCCGTGAACGGAAAACACTAAGCAATGGAATGATCCCGTGGAATTAGATGCAATACATGTGCAAAAAGCTGCAACATTGTATAGACTTGAGATTTGTCCACAAGAGAGTTTTGTCATCTCTCGAAATGAGGTTGGCAAGTTAATTTACAAGAGGATGAGTAATCATCCTGTTACTCACTTTTCTTGGGGAATAATTGCCAAGGAAAAGGAAAGTTAGGTATTTGCAAATGACCCGACAATAAACTAAAGCGACATGGTCGCTGGATCCTGCCACAACAAAACCTTAAGCATTGGTAGGGTATGACCCTAACCCAAGAATGATAGGAATCTTGCCAAGTTGCAATTGATTCCGGATCGAATGCGGGTTGCATTCGGAGGAAAGGAGTCACTCCTTAACAGTTTGCCAACCAAACGACCATTGGAATTTGATTGTGCTTGTAACAGTTTAGAAAGCACTGTTTGCATTGTTTGCTCAATGAACTAAAGGAGGAAAACATATCTAAATACTTCAGGTTGAAGCCTGAAGGGAGAGGCAGCTTCAGTTACCCCCGACTGCCTGCCTAACCCTAACCAAGGGGGTTGTTAACCGCGCCGGGAACGTGGACCGAACCCACCGTGAGAGGTCTCTCCGTTGAGTTCTGCTTGGAGCAGGAGGACGCTTGGGTGCCAGGGGGGCTCTGGCTGTAAATCCCTCGCCTTCCGGGTCCTGCACAAGAGACTAACGTGACTCAGGATTGGATCTCGAGGCCCGCATACTAGTCTACGGGCGGAAACTTGGATTAGTGATCCCTGGTGGATTACTGGATAGCCTTCGGGCGGATTATGAATACGCCTACAGGCGGCAACTCCTTGTATTTCAAAGATAAAAGGATAAAATGATAACAAAGAAGTTGTTTGGCATTGTTTTCTTTATGTCCTATGATAAGATTACGTGAAGGAACCAGTGCATAACAGGGTTAATCAAAGAAGCTGGTTGTTATATGTCAAACTAATGTGGTAGGTAATTACATAACTAAAACAAACCGAGGAAAGTGCGGAGGATGGACCATGGGTCCGTCCTACGGATGGGTGGTCCCGGTTAGCCGGGAACTTTTCTCAAAGTCTTCGACGAACAGCAGGTTGATCTTCAGCATCAAAGCGAATAACGAAGACGATGACCTAGACTTACATCCTACCCGATTTACGCTGTTTTAGGGGAACGGAATGGGACTATGCCTTATGGCAGAGAGGTCGAACCTTGCATCCCTCTCGTTTCCCATTCTCCTTGAACCAAGTGCAGCGTGAATCCGCTTCGGACCGGGTGCTTCTACGTAAAGTAGTTCACTCGGGTCTGACGCTAGTTGTTGCTAGCTAATGACCAAACAGGAAAACCCAAATTCAGGTCGATCCTAAGTGGGAACGGCCAGGATACTTCCGCTACATGGCAGACGCGGGAAGACCTAGATTGCAAGTCCCGTAACATTCCATGGGAGTGTCGGGCGGAGCTTTCTAGACATCCTTCCCGATGGACTGCTAAGACATGTCTGGAATGATTCTAGCGGACACGTTACAAATCAGTTTGTGGATTCATTGGCAAATCTTTCTTATGAAGATGACCTCTTCTTCAATTGTGGTCCTAGTTTGGATATTATTATCAATGATGAAACATGACCCGGTCGCTTGTGGGGAATGTTATGAGAGCATGCAATATATAGCAGACGATGGTTGATATGGGTGATGCAAAGAGTAGCCGAGACCAATCTACCTTTGTTATCTTGAACCCATAGGTTGATTAGACAACATATTATGCGTGCGTCTCTTGCTATCTATGCAGGAGGGATGGGTCATAACCTTATGCATTTAGTTTAGGTCTACAAGCCTATTTTTCCTCCTTGGAAAGGAGCTTATTATTGTATATCTGGATTCTTTCAGGGAAGGATGTGTAGGTGCTACTTTGTTTTATTTCATTAGGCCAAGAGGGCCCATTTTGGGAGGTGTTATTGTTTTATTTCGTTAGGCCAAGAGGGCCGATCAAGTTTTGTAGTAAAGTGCTTTATGTCATTAGGCCAAGAGGGCCACTTGTCTGTTTAGTGCAGGTGCAGTTAATGGTTTCTTGTTTTAGTTTTGTGCTAGACAGGTTTGAAGAAGAGCTTGGAAGGAGCCTTTTGTTACGCGGGAGCTTCTCGTGGCCCTATCCAGGTGATATCTCCCCTTTATGAGTACTGTGGTTTTTATGCTATATATGTCTGTGTACTTGTAAGGGGGTCTTTCTTTGTTGTTGGGGACCGATGACCAAGGCATGAAGTCCCAGGTTTAGGTTAAGTATGTTTGCGGGAGGTCTGAGTAGTCGTTGCCTCCTGTAAAGATATTGTCAAGCATTGAAAGACCTGTATTAGACGGGAGTCCTAGTGACCCTATTCTGCTAGCCTGCTAGGCAGCCGTTCCAGGAGTTCTTGTTAGTTGTGAGGCAGTTAGAGAATCCTACTAGAAGAAAAATGATGATGATAAAGAGGAAATAAAACTCTGAATATCTGAAAAGACAATAAATATATATAAAGGTGTGTAAAAAGGGGTTCTAACCCCTATCACAAAAAAAAAAGAAATGAAAATTTATATGGAGTTGATCATTGCCTAGTGAAGGCCTGGTAGGTTCCTGGGAATGAGTCAGGCCTAGGGCCGATGCCTTGTCTTCCTAGGGGTGGCATCTTGCTGGAAAAGAAGAAAATAAGGAAGGTTGGAGTGAAAATAAAAGTGAGCGTCAGAAAAGGATTAAGTGTCACCTTGCGAGGGCTTGGTAGGTTCTTGGGTACCGAGACAGGACCTGAGGCCGATGCCCTGTTCTCCTTGGGTCACTACGCTCAGCTCCCTCCTTTTTATATGCCGAGTATGTCAACAAAATAAAAACCCTAAAAGAAGAAATGTGCTACATGAAAATACTTCTTGATCAGGCTATAGGAGTCCTCGCCTAGTAGGAGCTCCTAGTTGTGTTGTCCTTAGTTAGGTAGGTAGTTCAGACCACCAATTAGGGCAACCTCTTTGATAGTTCTTTTTAGTTTGGCCGTGTTGGAGCAGTTGGTTAGTGACTAGCTTCGGATCTTTTATCAGATTATACTAGGCCTACTCCTTGTGGATGTCATGCCTTGGTTCTGTCAGGAAATAGGGTGAGCATTGTGCTGTGTTTAGTATGTATCTATTTTGTATTAGCTTGATGCTTCCTTTGGTTGTTTTGCGCAGATCTACTGTGGGATTTCACGGGCTGAGTCGCCCTATCCTATGGTCACCAATGAGAGCGGAATTTTGATGCCAAGAAGTGCTTAAAAATAGCTAAAAATTACGAATATCAAGGGAAAAATATTCAACGTCGAAGGCGGCAGCTCGACCCAGGACGATTTTAAGCGTCCAAGTGCTTTAAAGGCGCCCGAGCGACACTTGTTGATTTTTGATAATTTTTCAGACTGCCGTGCGAGTTGTCAGGAGTTATCGATCAATGCGGGATGTCAAGCCGGACGCCCAAGATTTTTCAGAGCTCGATTCGGAGTCTGGACGGGGAAATGGCCAACAAACGGTCAAGATGCGAAGAGGTGGACAAAATTTTGGCCAAATGGGCAAGTGACCTTTGGGAGCCCAACATTTTAATGTAGCATGAAACTTTCATGCAAGAGGAAGAAGCAAAACGTGGAGAGAAAAGGTGCCAGGATGCACTGAAAAATGCGCCTCCTCCTCTCTCATCATGGCATGCAGGTTACAAACAACCCCCCCAATGATCATGGGCATTCATTCCCCTCTGGATGCTGACTCTATCGCCGTGCTTCGCCCATTAAATGGTGGCCTCAATGGAGATCTCTCATTTTAATCTTTCTCTCTCCTCCCTCTCTCTCCCTTAAGGGGCTGTTCTTGTGTGGAAGAGTTCAATGAAGAATGATGGAGGAAAGCTTGTCCGGATGAGACCGGATTGCTTCCGGGTGGATGAAGACATGAAGAGTGCTGTTTTTGAAGATGTTGGACATTGAATGAGGGCTGACATGCAGTCCCATAGTAAAATTGAGATCCCGAGACACAAAGCCTAATCAATAATTCAATTTTTATGAAGAAAAAATGAGTTTTTATGCTATTTGGTTGATGAAATATTGTTCCCATGGGCTGATTATGCATTATGTTGTTGTTTTCTATGAGTTTGATCAGTTTATGCTCAGAAAATAAAAAAATCATAAGCTTAATGGCTGAAATTAATGGTATAAAACCCGTAAAACACGCATTTAAGAGGCAAGATGGGGGTTTTTTGCAAAATAAAGGGGAAACATGAGATATAACATCAATAAAACCTGAAATTTTGCTGTCAAAGAACCTAAGAGCCACAGCCCACAATAAATCTCAATTGAGAGTGTGAGGTTATCCCTTGCCGTAGGGTAGAGAGTCGGTTTCCTAAGGGACTGTGAAGTGAGGAAGCATGGTATATCTCGTGGAAATACGAGAAATATAAAAGAGAGGAGTCTGTGCTCGTATGTGGTATATGTCTAGTAGCGCATCAAAGGGCCAATCCCTGAGATGTAGGAGAGCTGTAGTGGGGCTCCGACTACTAGTCGGTGGAGTGCCTCCTATATGTGTGTGATCGTGGCATTGCCAATGTATAAGGGTTCTCCCTCTAAGGAGTTTTAGGGAAATGTTGGAATATGAACTATAAACGTAATAATTAAGCTTTAGGGCAATTTGTCCTTTAGCATTAGATTGATGCTCCTGGTCCGCGAGGCCGTGAGGGTGTTTGTGTGTCATGAGCATGAGGTCCGGCTAGTGCTATAGCCAGTGCCGGCCCATTTCAGGTCCCATCACCAACCTCACCACTGTTGTTGGATCAGACGAGAAGAGAACAATGTCGGGTTAAGATATTCCTGCGAGGGGGTAGTAGAACGAGACCGCCTTGTGAGGAGAATCATAAGGGCTATCAGAAGCACGATGAGAAGGATAGTGCGATGCCCAAAAGGGAAAGGGTAGGTCGACTGTGTTTGTCAAGATCCCCAGGGAAGGAAGTACATCTTCAGACGATAGCCATTGATCAGGAAGGGATCATTAGAGGCATCAACAGTCTGCACCTGAATAGAGCCATTAGGATTGACAGCAAGTACCTTGTATGGGCCCATCCACCATTGTTGAAGCTTGCCAGGAAACTTGCCAAATCTCGAATCATAGGCTAGAACAAGATCACCTTCTTTGTACTCCTTGTGCTTGATGAAACTGTCTTGATAGGCCTTGCGTCAGGCTTGAGTGGTTTCCATGCACTGTAGGGCCATCCGCCGTATCTCATCCAAGCATTCCAAGTGCAGCAGACGGTGTTGCAGTGACTCCTTATCTCCCAAGAGTTCTTTAACTGCCACTTGCAAAGAGGGTAATTTCAGTTCGATAGGGAAGACGGCTTTTGTACCATACACTAGCTGGAAAGGGGTCTATCCTATAGCTGCCTTGTGGGAGGTTCTGTATGCCCAGAGGGCCTCTATAAGTCAATCGTCCTAGTCGCGATGATGTGCGGCAATCGTTCTTATTAGAATCAAGCAAAGGATGCGATTGGTGACTTCAACTTGGCCATTGGCTCTGGGGTAGTAGGGAGTGGACTTGCGATGGTAGATCTTATACAGCTCAGTTAGCTCCTCCATGATTTTGTTAAGGAAATAAGTACCTTTGTCACTTACCAGCTCGAGGGGACTGCCAAAACGGGTGATAATATTCTCGTACATGAACAGGGCTACGTTGTTGCCATCGTCCCGCTTCAGGGCTTTAGCTTCACACCACTTTGTGATAGCTTTTCACACCACTTCGTACATGAACAGGCAACAATATATCCAAAGAGAATTTGAGGCCCCTGTCAAAGCTTTTCAAAGCTTGATGACACTTAACAAAATGCTATTATTTCAAGGGCTTCAATGGCATGGCTATGACTATCTATTCCATAACCATTGCACACTCTCATGAGTAGCATGGCTAACTCATCAATTTACCTTCTCATTGTAGTTTGTTTGCAAAGATTCCTTGATGGCTCCATGATTCAAGTCATTCTCCTCAAGAATACTCCATTTTCATAGCCTTGATCACTCCAAACTTGCTTACAAAGAAGGAGAAGTAGAAAGACAGAATAGGAAAGGAGAAGAGCTTTACATACCAGTGCCTCACATTCTCCCTCTCTCACACTCTCTCTAGACAAGCAAGAAGATAGAAGTAAGAAGAGAGCTCTCTAAAGTTTGCAAGCTATAAGAATGAGCTTATCCATTCAATTTTTGGTTTTTATACATGAAGGTTGATTGGATGCCCTACCCCTCCTTTTGGTCCAAAATTGGATCTTCTTTGACTTATGTGTGCTTTCTTGGCTTAATTAGTCTTTCTTAGCCTAAAGAGAACCAAAGCTCCAAGGCCACAACACCTCATGTCCATTATAGATCACCAATCATAACTCAAAAATAATTTATAGTCTGCATAGGAGCAAGCCTTGCTCTCTTTAAAAATAACAATATTATCCTTTGAAATTTTACAAGTATCCAAAAGTAGAAATCTTAAAATGTCTCGACCCAAAAAAAATCTTGGCATGGCTCAAGAATCAATATATCCTTGCTTTAAATGCTTGTACTTTTGCTTCTTTGAATTCTTTAATTCTTGAACTTTTGAATTCTTTTTTGAATTTTTAACTTCATATAAATATATTGCCATTTAATCGACTCTTAGATGAGTGTTAGTCCCATGGTATAGTGTAATCTGGTTGGTAACATGGCACTGATGTCAGAGAGTGAACTAGAGAGAGAGAAATAGGAGAGAGAAGACTACATAAGAGAGAGAAAGACTGCAAGAAGAGAGAGAAGAAGAGTGACGAGGAGAGAGAAAGACTAGATTTGGAGAGAGAAAGACAGGAAAGAGGGAGAAGCCATAGAAGCTGTGAGCAAGATGGGAGAGAAGGATTGTAATTGTATTAATGTGTCAAAAAGATATGAAAAATTACATGTCCTCTCCTTTTATACCTACCAATGTCAGTGTGACATGGCATAATATCAAAATTATTTGCACTAAATCCTTATTTCCAGCTTCTTACAATCCATCCCTTCCTAAAAGTTTTTGTCCTCAAAAACAAACTTGGAAGACTAGAAAAAGATGGATAGAACAGAGTACTACTCTGTTTTTACAGTTTTATAAATGAGAAATGAATGAAGTATGACCAACTATATGGACTGAGATTGAAGAACGGAAGTAAGCCTCAGCTATATACATGATCTGGAGTACTTCAAAAGTATATGGAGCCATAAAGTCTTCCACAAATAATCTCAGAACAAAGTAGACAGCTGGCTGTGTAAACAGACCCTACTGGACCAAATCTACCATAACTTCTAGTAGAAGTGTCCAAATGAGACATACCATATATCAAAACGAAGCTCTTGAAGAGTACTTTAAGCCCATGTATGGTTTCCATTGCTGTCCATAGTACAGGGTAAAATCGGCTTTGAAATAGAGAGCTGTCTACAGTCAATCTAAGAGAAAACAGTGCCATAGTTAGCTAGATTTCAGCCAAAAGAGTCTACCAAAAAGATGGATGCTGGTCTAAATGAAATCCCAAGCAATCCATTAACATCCTGGGTCAAAAGGTATTCCTTCATAATGATTGTCCAAGAGAAGAAAATGCTCATCAAACACATACTCCAATCCACCCAGATCAAATGGATACAATGATGTATCCCTATAATCATGTCCATAATCACATCTATAATCTCCCAGATCATAGGGAAGCACAATGCCACCTTCATATTCATGTATGACCAAATCATGTATTATATCATCATCGGACATGTGCCAATCATCATAATAACCATGATCAAGGTACTCATTATCAAATGCGTTCAATGGCTATTGTAAACCTTGATTAAGTGTAAACTGATGCTCAAGAATATCATCATGAGGTTTCTCTAAGAGTCTAAAACCTTCAGCATAACCATCTACATCTCCAAGTGCCTCATGTGATTTATCAATAAAGATGCCATCAACTTGTATATCTTGCTCTTCATTGTTCCCTTCTTGTACATCTTCTTGGTCTTCTTGCTCGTCTTCTTGTTGATCATGTTGCTCATTATCCCAATCTTGTTGTTCAGCTTGCTCATTGCTCTCTTCTTCATCATCAGCACTTGGAAAAGAACTCATCATTACATTTGGGTAATCATGAGGTATGAACTGATTGGGATATGGGCTACCATGGTAGTTATAAACTTACTGCTAATCAAAGCTAGAAGGGTACTGATGAACATGACCATTATTGTCATGTCCATAAGAATTGGGCTGCTCAATTAAGAAAGGTTCCCATGTATAATCATGACTATGTTGCTGAAAAGGTGGATGCTCATAAGCATAAGCATGTTGCCCATAATAGCCATTCTACTGCCAAGGCTCAATGGAATGATACTCTGCATTATGACATGGTACATCATGTCTATAAGCATTAACATGCTGTCCAGATGTACTTGCATACTGCTCATGTTCATTTGCATATTGTTGCTGTTCATATTCATAAGATGCATGCAGATCATAGTGTGTACCATCAGCATATACATGTTGGCCATAAGCATAAGCATTTGATTCAAGTCTTGCTCCTTTTTCTATGTCCGCCTTCATAAGAGCAATACACCAATCAATTAAAGATCCAAGTTTGTCATATTAGCATGTGTTTGAAGCCAACCTTGTTCACTAGAGTTGGAGCTATTGATCTTAGTTGCCATAACTTGTACAGTATGTTTCCTAGCCACCAAGTTTCTTCAAATTGACAAAACCCAAATACCAATGCTATGAAGAAAAAAGGTATGATTGTGCCACTTCGAGTGAATGGAGCAAATTCAAGTGTATCCCTGTCTGATGCAAATCCTCAGCATCAATGTAGCCCCTTCATTCCAAATAGTTGTGGCTCAGAAGAAAGTATATACAGTAGAGCAAAGGCTATCCCTGAACAATCAAGGAAGGTGTGTACTGTTCAAGTAGACCAATGCGTATCAATGATGCAACTCCACACCAAGCATTAGTTGTTTCAAGCAGACAACTATAAAGGCTTATTATCCATCACAAGAATACATTACTCCTCCATATTCTTCACATACATTTGCAAACAACACTGATCAGTGAACAGGTCCCTAAATGCAGTTAGCGACACCAAAAATTGGCTATAAAACATCTGTAGCAGTAGTGCTGACATGGGCCTTCAGTACAATAGACTTTTTGCATTAACTAAAGAAAGTATGTCAGCCCTGATGGCAAAATTTTGAAGATGCCTTCTTCTTCAAGAGTATGGGAACCTCAAAACTTTTCATGATTTTGTCATATCAAATGCATGATTCTCAGGCAAAGAAAGGCCACAAGTTGTAAAGGTTCCTCAATTTAATCTTGATGGGCATCAATAATCTTTACCCTCCTGCATTTGAAGTGTAACCATCACACCAAAGAAACTCAAAGAAAGGGTCAATCACTTCTGTGCAGGCTGTCTATATAACATATGATGATCTAATAAATCCTACCCCCCCCCCCAAGTGCTCTATTCCTGCCAGAATGCTTCTGATATGAAGCTTTTGGCCAATAATGGCTAGAGATTTCTCTCAATAATGGTTATGAGCTTCAAGCATGTAATAAATTTTGGATAGGTGCTTCAGTGACAAGCAATCCAAAAGTGGTATGACATAGCAACCATTGACCAACTTGGAGAGAGTAGTTCCTGATAGAGCTGTGGGGCTCATTTCTATTTAGTCTTCAGATCTTGTGGGTTGGATCAAAGTCAACTTTCAAATATGAAGTTAATGAACCGCTCAACAAGCTCAAAGGCTCAAAGATGTTTGTTGACAGAAAGCATTATCTAATGCCCAGCGTGCACTAGTGCTCCCACTGGGAGATCCAATGAATGAAACAATGCATGACCTTACAGGAGCTATATTTCCAAGATATGACGCTGTCCATAAGCACACTATCCTCAACATTGAAGGCTTCGCTTACAGCAAGGCAACCAAATGGTAGGGTAACTTACTAGAACCAACAGCATGCCTTAGGAGGTTCTAGTATGGAATGGAGGCCAAAATCCCCCTTGAAGAACACAGATATCCATAAGAGTGTTTCATTGGTTGCTGAAGCTAGTAGACCATCTCCTCCTGTGTCTCCTCAACATGACAGTGGCTTACTTTCAGATTCAACAGCAAAGTTGCAGAAGCTTATCATTTTGGATTATAAGCCAGTTATTATTCCAGATCACCTTAACTGGGACCAACATTGGCTTAGTGTTTGTAGCAAGCATGAGTTGAGCTCAGCAATTGGATCTTCCATTAGAGGGGCCATTTGAAGGCTATCACTGATGATGTTGCAATTACACACCTTCCTTTTGGTGCCCAGTTCTCAAAGGCTGTGAACAGAAGCAAAGTTGCAGAAGCTTAGCATTTTGGATGATAAGCGAGTTATTATTCCAGATCACCTGCAGGTCTCAGAGGCAGATCGAACTCAATTAAACTTTGGTAGCTTTGGGGATGACTTCGACCCAGTCTATTCAACTAACTTTGTTAATGAGGATGATAGGAAAGTTTGATTTATAGTGAGGATAATCTGCTTGAGACAGAATCACATCCACTATCCGTTTCTCATTCTCCTCCACCCAAAAGGTACTCTAGATCCCCTCAAAATAATTCCAGGTCCCGATCAAAGTCTTGGAGAGATTCGAGATCTCCTCAATCCCCTTCTCCTGGTCCAAGATGAAAAGTTCCTTCTTCTACTCGACGTTCAAGGGACTCACCAGAAATCACTAAAAATATTGACCTGAAGTCAATCTACAAATAGCTTTCAAATATACTCATTGATAATCCAAAGCTTCTTAAATCTTGAAAGATCTGACTAGAACTTGTGCATCATGAAGATCTTCCACGTGACCGGGATTCTCCACATAGTGCTTTCTTCAGGAGTCAGACTAGAGTATGTTTTCTCTGTTGGATCTGGAGCATATACTAGTCAGTCAACGCCCACTGCAGATGCCATAGTAGCCAATGATGAGGTCATGATAAGTTTGCCTGCACCTATGATCTCACCTATGGTTTCACGGAATTACATCCCCAAACACTTTACGTAGTGTAAAAGCTCTATTAAGTTGTCTTGAGAGCTGTTTTTTGCTGTCATCAGCAAGCAGTTCTAATGTTGCCAAAATTGATCCTCTTCTAAAAGAATTGTCTCCTCAGATTTTTGGGGCCAGTCTTCAACAATTGGTATCCCATTAGCCAAGTAAGCAGATGTTTCAACTTCCCTTCCACCAAAGCAAGGATGCTATTTCTACCCTCAAGGACACAATAGGATATAGCCACTGGTTCAGATCCAAGAGGAAAAGATGAAGCAACTGTGGAAGGAGGAGCTCAAAAGGGCTTCAAAACTTTGAGATCTTCAACTCCAAGAATAGTAGGGTTTCCAAGAGAGAAGGAGGGCTTGTAAATGAAGAGGGGAACTTCACTAAGTGGCCAAATGCAGCCTAGTATCATGCGCAGAGCATAGAGGCTATGTGGCACCTTGGCATGGCTGAAATTTCATGGGCAAAGAGGGCTGGAAACGTGGCACAAGTCACATGATAGCATACTCCCAGCTTGCTACTCCATGTGGGGTCAAAGCCATCAAGTATTCATCCTATAGGTATTGAAGCAAGGAAGCTATTCCAGGTGGTGCTTCGCCAAGAAGATCAGAGGTCCGAGAGATATGAGCACATCTTGCTGATGAACTTCCATGAAACCTGCAGGAAACTCCAAGAAAGGGAAAATAGAACTCCCTCTTTTCAAAGTAACCATAGTTTGTTCCCGAACTAAGCCTAGTTAACTCTCCTTTATCCTAATTACCTCCAATTTTGCATAAAATTTTATGATGACCTGTCACTTAAGCCATCCTCCGCCATATCTGACCTTGGATATCTCTAGATGTAGTCTCTTACTAACTGTAGATGATCTGCATCACTCCACTAGTCACTGTCTTGTACAATTTTTGTCTGAAATTGATTTTGATAGAGGAAAATAGGACTGAAAATAGAAGAAAAAGAATGGATCAAAGACCAATGATCTGATACCACTTGTTAGAGAGTGAACTAGAGAGAGAGAGAGAGGAGAGAGAAGACTGCAAAAGAGAGAGAAAGACTGCAGGAAGAGAGAGAAGAGTGACAAGGAGAGAGAAAAACTAGATTTGGAGAGAGAAAGACAGGAAAGAGGGAGAAGCCATAGAAAGCTGTGAGCAATATGGGAGAGAAGGACTGTAATTGTATACATGTGTCAAAAAGATATGAAAAATTACATGTCCTCTCCTTTTATACCAATGTCAACGTGACATGGCATAATATCAATATTATTTACACTAAATCCTTATTCCCAGCTTCTTACAACTGAGACTAGTAATTATGGAGTATGGAGAGGAGTAGTAAAGAGAACTAATGTTATAGCCTAGCTCATCTTTATTGGGAATATGGCATATCTCATAGTTGGGGGAAGGAAGCTTCCTCTTGGCCCATCCTTTCCTTTATATATTCTAATCTCTTGTTCTACTAGTTTGTTGGAACTTCGAATGTTGCATGTTGTTCCTTCTAGGCTTGACTCAACTTTATCCTTTGTTGGATTTCATAAGCTAGCTCCTTTTGGAGTAGCTTATAGTTATATGACATCCTTGCTACTTCATTAGCCAACTCCACAAACATTTTATTTCCCTGCTTGGCATCTTCTTTGGCTTTCTTTACTTGTTCTAGCTCTATCTTTATTTGCTCATTAGTTGCATCCATGTGTCCATCTCCCCTTCTAGTTGAGCTTTATCCTTAGCATCCTTCTCCTCTTTGGTTACATTCTTCTATTTTCTTAGCTTGATGATAATTTTCCTTCTCCCAACTTTATCAAAGGTTTTTGACCTTGGCTACTTTGATTGTGCTTCTTATTGTCATTAAAAGGTTCCAATTCCAATACTTCATGCATCTTGAACTTTTTTCCTTCTTTCCCCTAGCAACTATTCATGTGTTTGCGACTTTGGGGTTTCTATTATTGTGTGTACTACTTCGTTCACTTCCCTTGACTAGTTGGGATTTGCCTAGTTTTCTACCAAGCTTTAAGATCTTGTTGCATTTTGACTAGCCTTCTTATGGCCTCTTGTCCCTCATTTTGTACTTTTCTTACCTCCTCATCTCCTAAGCATAGATTTTAAGAGCCAAGGTATACTTTCATGTTATAGAATATGTGGCGAAACTTGTATTTTAGACTTTCGAAAGTGTGGCGATTTGTTCTCTAAACCAAAGATATCCTATAATCAATTAGCGAATATTTTTTATGAAAATAATAAAGTAATAAAAGGTTTAAAGTGTCAAGGAAAGAGAATTTCATTAATAAGCTTGCGAAAAACTATGGAGGATTTGCAAATTAAATTGGCTAAGTAGGAAGATTCTGGGAAAACTAGTCATTCACAGGCTTTGCCTAGGAATAATTTTGTGTGTAGATGCATATGGTATGATAGCCCTAAGAACGAGCAAAAAGATTATGAATAATTTAAGAAAGAATAATTTAAGAATGTTATGTAAAAATTTTAGATTTTTTGACTAGATTGAAAGATCCCTGCAACCAAGACTGATAAGTATATTGCTATAAATTTTGGTAAGGATGGAATGAAGAAGCTTTTTGAGGATATGACTACTCGGACATATTATGTAGCCACAAGAGATGCTTTGGCTTATGGTGTTCAGATTGAAAATAAACCAAAGTGTAAGTCAAAGTTATAGACTTTTACTTTATAGACTACAAATAAGGACTAAGTGTGGGTCTAGGATGAGATAATGTCTATTCCTCATCCTATTGTACTTTATGTACATTTTTACTTTGTCACTTTTTCTTATTCTCTAACATCCCGAATTAAACCGATTTTAGAAAGGATAAGGGGAAATTTTTTTAACTTTTTTTATCCCCTCCTTCTCCCCCAGCCGACATCGCGCTGGAGGGGAAGGAGGAAAGCCACGGAATCCAGCACGCTAGCACCCATATAGGTGCTGAGGCCATGCGTGCTGCCGTGTAGGAGAGGGAGGATCCCCCTCCCCTCCTATTTAAACCAAGAGGTGAAGGTACGAAGGAGGTCCAAGAAGTGCTGCCGCCATTCCGAAATCGTGAGGGAGATAGAGAGGTTGCCGCTACTATTGCAAGAGGGGAGAGGTGGAGACGTCGAGTATCGCCAGGCTATCATTGGCCTCCGCCATCGCAGCCCGCGACCACTTCGTCAGCACGTCATCCAAATTTCCACTGTCTCTTTCCCTCCTGCCACATGTAGAAGCTCCTAGAAGCTTCTAAAAAGAAGCTTCATAAGCCCCCTTTCCCCCCCCCAAAAGAACTCAGATCTTAAAGGTCTTATTACCCCCCCCCCCCCCCCCCATGTTTATTTTCCCTTAGCCCCCTTCCTATGAGTTTTTGGATTACCCCCTCCTCCCTCTGAGTTTGTCTTTAAAGGCCCTTAGGCCTTTTCCCTCCTTTCAAAAGGTATAGCCTTTAAAGGCTACTTTTTCCCCTTGGAAGTTCTCCCTTAAGATTCTATAGGGCCCATTTTCCCCCAAGAAATTTTACCTTAGCCCTTTCCTTGCCCGTGCAAAAATAACCATTGGAACTCTCTCGCACCTTGTTTCTTTTCCCACATGTAAAAGAAATAAGAATGTTGAGGATCGTTTAACACCTTCTCTTTCCACTCAAAAGCCTCGTAAGGGATTCCACACCTTTCTATTCCCCGTTCGTGCAAGTTTACAAAGGCCATTAAATCTTCCCCATGGCTTCAATGGGTCTTAGTCGTGAAAGATTCTGAAACATCCCTTTCGAATTCCCGACTCCAAGGAGGAAGCCTTCTAAAACTGCTTTCGACGGATGGTGCAAGTTATTGCAAAAGAGAGCCACAATGGAATATCCAAAAGGAGTTGTAAAGTTGCTTCCACGGCGGAAATGCCTCCTAAGAAAGTCCAAGGCACAACCGCAGGAGGGTCATCTCCCAGCATCCACGTGCACATCTCACCCCAAGCCCAGGTTTTCCTTCCTAATTTTTATTTGATATTGTTGTAATTCAATCATGCAAGGTTAATTGTTAGAAATAGGGTATATTTTTGTCCTAGATGCTCAAAACGGAGGAACTTAGTCGTCAATACTTTTAAATGAAACATGCAAATTAAAGAAAGCATAAATGCATTTCTAGAAAATAGCTTTATGCATTGAAATGAATTATAAACTAGATTATTGTCCATTAAAATAGTATACTTCGTTTAGGCCTAGAAGTACAAACTGCATATCGCATTATTAACCCATATCCTCTTCGCAATGAATCATCATGGAAAGTGCAAGTCATGAAATGATCCTTACGATGCATAACTCTAGGAAAATTATCATTGTCAAATGCATAAACTATCAAGAAAAAGGTTGCTTGTTTAGCATGAATTTTATTCGCAAGTTATAGAAGATTAGTTGGAATTAACCTGACCTCAAATCGATAAGTTAGGATTGAAAAATCAATTTACGCATAGACAACGAGTCATGTGGAAATGATCACGAAATTATCTTCTAGAGTTAAACAAATTGGCATAAACCTAAAACACCTAAACCGCGAAGTACTCATTAAGAAAGAGTTGAATTCCAAGAAATTCACTAGGGAATTTAATACGTGACCTAATCGCACGTATTGTTAAAATTGATATTCCTATACCTTAAATACTTGCCCACATTCACTGAATGTAGGGACAGTAAAAATGTAATTGGAAAATGAACTAGGGTTTGTCCCTAAGAAATCTTACGAGATGGAACTTGGAACTCTAGGACTGACAACGTCAGTCTAACGTAAATAGGAACATATTATCTCGTGACTCCGTCAATGAGTAGAATAAGTCTCATGGTTCGATGCGACACTTGCACAGCAAGTGTGGAGTCATACGATCTTGTGATTGGATCACAAGGGAATAGCCAAATTATCACAATGAGGTTGGAAGGTCCTTACCCAAGTTATCTTGCAAGAGGATGAATAATCATCCTAATTTAGTATTTTTCTTGAGTAAAGAAAATTGATTGGAAACTAAAGACCAGCTGATAAACTGAAATAACTGATGAACTTAAGGTTTGACCAAGTCAGGTTAATAGGGTATGCCCTAACCCAGGATATAGGGGATCTTGCCAAGTTGCAAGTCATCCCAGATCGAGTGCTGGATGCATTCGAAAGGAAGGATTCATTCCTTAGTAGTTTTCCAACAAAAACGATCAATGAAAATGTTTGTGCTTGCTACAGATTTTAGAGCACTGTTTGGCTTTGTTTGATCAATGAATTAAGAGATAAATGGATATCTATAATTCAGGTTGAAGGCTTGAAGGGAGAGGCAGCTTTAGTTACCCCCGACTGCCTGCCTGACCCTAACCAAGGGGGTTGTTAACTGCGCCGAGCAACTGGACCGAACCTGCCACAAGAGGTCTCTTTGTTGAGCACTACTTGGAGCAGGAGGACGCTTGGGTGCCAGGGGGGCTCTGGCCGTAAATTCCTCGCCTTCCGGGCCCTACACAAGAGGCTAACGTGACTCGGGATTGGATCTCGAGGCCCGCATACTAGTCTACGGGCGCAAACTTAGATTGGTAATCCTTGTGGATTGCTGGATAGCCTTCGGGCGGATTGTGGATAAGCCTACGGACTGGACTCCTTGTATTTCAAAGATAAATATTTCTTCATTCACTTTTCAACTTTATATACAAAACCCTAAATCCCTTTTGGGTGGTCATTCCCTTGTTTACATAGCCGGCCATGGCCTAGCCATGGCCTAGGTCCTTTTTCCTATTGTCCTCCTATCTTTCTAACTTCCTTCCTACTGTCCATCTACTTTTACAATTTGCACAGGAGGGAGCTTGGCACTCTTTTACAAGAATATTTGGGAGTGCTTGGCATTTAAAGGTGTGATTTTACCTTTTCCTTAGCTTTTGAGACTACCCCTCTACTTTTGGCGATTTCCCTTCCTGCTTCTTTCACTGTGTCCGATCTTCTGGGGCTGCTTTTTTTAGGTCTCTACTTGCATTTTTTTTTCACTTTTTTCCACTTTTTCTTATTTTACAGTTAACAAGAACACACATGCACCCAAGAATCTACGCACCTTAGATACATTTGTGCATACATATTACATTCTATCAATCCCATCTATTTTTGCTAGTGATGGTCTTCACCCATAGGGCCCACACATATGCCCAACAATCAAAGTATCTTCAACTCCAATGACAGAATTTTGTCCAGAAAGAGTTAAATTTAGTTCTAGATGCATCAAAATCCTTTCACAAATCAACAATATGGTCTACAAAAAATTGTCTGCATCCATGAGCATGCATCTCTTCATTCTTTTCATCCACCACTGCACAGCCTTTGATTGGAACATCATCCAAGAAGGGAATTGTTATTTGTCATGTGTGCCACTGAGTTTGTTGCACCCTACAAGAGAGTACACATCCATACTAACCCCAAGGGAGTCTTCATGGTTGTGATATTCCTTCTCTAAACTACAAGTTGAAACTGATCATACCTTGAGTAAAGATCACCCAAATAATAGATTGCTCTACCTACAAAAGCCTATGCAAGTTCATCAACCACAAGACATGCATCCACACTTCTTATGGTCACGTTATTGACCGATTATATGTCTTGAGTAAATCTCAAAGCCCTATTCTTTTTGGGCATAGTAAACCAAAGATTTAAGTAGAACGCTAAAGAGGGCTCCTAGATCTTCATGTGAATCTTTTGATTTAGCAAATCCATTAGCTTTAGCAAGTAAGATTTAGGCACTAGAATAGGCCTCAAGTTCCATAGTATGTATGTGGCATAGTAAATATTACCATAGGAGAGACAACATTCATATCTCTTACATTAGAGGCATTGCACACCTTAGCACATTCCATGTAGCCTTGCAAAAAAGAAGCACATATTATCATTAAAAATTGTTAGTCTAAGCACTTTAAAACATGGAGATCACAAGCTTCACAAAAAAGAAGCACATATTATCATAAACAAATGCTGACCTAAGCATTTTGAAACATACAAGACAGTATGAGCTTATAATTTTTCCCCCTAAGCAGGTTTCCCTCCTTAACTGCGACCACTTGATAACTCAATTGTTGCAACGAGGCATTAAACCTACTAACGTTCATTTGAAACTACAAGAATGGCATTTGACAACCCCTCTAGAAAATCATAGGCTCATGGTCATCCTCGGGCCCCCAGAATGATGCCCACATATCACTCACATGATTGTCTCAAAATTAACTATCGAGTGTCCTTACTTCACCACCCAGATTAGTCATTGAAACCTGGAGAAGAATACTCTAGGTATGGTGTCTCACACACAACACCATGCAAACCTTTAGTCTGTTCATGCAACTCTCTCCAGTACATGGCAAAGTGCATGATCCACACACACACACATAGACCCATTTGCATTTCCATCAAGTCATTCATCTTTGTCTCAAGGTTTTTAAAGTTCGAAGAGCTTTGAGTACTCCTCATGTTTTTTCGAATCCTTGTAGCTCTTGCACACTTTTACCAACATGTGTTTCTTGTCTCCTTGCCACCTCTTTAATCTTTCACACATTTACTCTATTAGAGCCCATGTTTTGGATGTAACAAAATATACAAATGGTTATCTCCGAAAATATACATAGCACCTTTATGCAAGCACAACCAGAACAACTATCTTCCATACCCATATGAAGGGCTCTAAGCTAGTAAGCGTTGAAGAGATGATATTGTAGTCATTTTGTTTAACTCTATTGAATCCATTATATTCAATGGAGTTGAAAGCACTATGTCTAGAACATCTCCCATGGCTCCACTGATTTGTTCCATGACCACACAAAACCTTCAAGAAAACGTAAGAGTCACACAACAAACAAATCCCAGAGCTATTCAAGACATGAACGACATACACACTCACAACTGCAAACCTTAAATGCATAAACAGATGTATACATGGCCATGGAAGAGTGCCATACACACATGGCACTCACTAAATACTATCAAAGCATTGTGTAAAGGCCTTGCTAATGGCCCTAGATGGAAAGGTGTCGAAGTTTTGGAACTATAAGAAGGTTATTTAGCACTTGATAAAAAATTCAATGATTCATGTGAACTATGGTTGATGAGTACATCCATAATAAGAACACCCCACAACACTACATTTTGAGTAGCAAGCACCATTACCAAAAAAGCCCTAGAAAATTAACAAAAAAAAACAAATAGGAGACAAAATATCCAATAAAGGCACGTGCTCATGACTTTAAAGCCCAAATGTCACAAACCCATGGTTGTATCATTACCTAACTCCAAAACACCTAAAGACTCACTTTCAGAGGAACTGAGCATGAGTGACATAGCAATACATTATTATTGAGAATGTTGTGGTAGAGCCTAAGCACACAACTTCTCAACAACAAATTTCAATCTCACTTTTCAAGGGCGACCACTTTTCCAAAAAAATATATGATATGAAGTCATTTTTGTATCCTAACACCTTTAAGCTTCAACTATTTATGTATCCAAACTAAGAAATGGGAGCACTTTAGTCAAATTGTATCTGGTACGAAGCCGAACACGTGGCAAATCTAAAAAATCAAATCTCAATAATAAACAACTTTATGACACACTTAATAGAACTTAGTGGAAAAAACTAACAAATCAAACATCTCAACTATTAAATACAAACAACATTATAATACATAAGAGGATTTGAATAACTCAATAGATTGAGAAAGACAAGAGAAAAATGCATGATTGGGCCCAACCTCCCCAATGGAAAAAGTGATGGTTTGCCATCCTTAATTATATATTATAGTTTTATATAGATATTTGCACATATCTTACATATAATTACAAATAAATTACAAATATCAATTGAAATATAGAGTCTTAAGAGTCAAGAGGTATCCTGTAACATGCTGTAGTTGTTGCAGAAAATTATATGCTTTGAATCTTAGCGTTTTGACATCACCATCGTGTTTGGAGCATGCCAAAACGACTCTTGAAGCTCTGAATTCCGATTCTGGATGAGGGACAAACAAAAAAACCTCAGTTTCCACCTTATTCTCCTATTTTGTGTGCAACCCTGTTGCTTTATAAAGAAACCTAGAAATGCCTTCAACTTAACCACATTAAGAAATTAGCAAGGTATTCCATAAAGAAAGCTTATTTCAATAAAAGCATATCTTAAATATCATATTCCAAAATAATCTATATTAAGAAATAAAAAAATTAATAGTACCAAGAACAATTATCCAAATATTACTAAAGAAGTTTAAACTTATAACTTATAAATAGAGTAATAATTTTAATAATATAATATCATATAATAAATACATAATATTATACATTATACTTAAGATAACTAATCATAGTTATGAAATTTATACTTAGACTTACGCTAACGCATAGTGCTACACATCAACTGAAGCATTTATAATTATTTATAAATAAAATAAACAAACAATAATGAATACCTAGCAGTCTTCAGCTACAAATAATTAAAATAGGTTGGAACATTGTTGTAACCTTAATTTAATTCGAGTGTGCACTCTAAACTCGTAAAAGCTTAATTAATTAATATAAATTTTGTGGGATCACCCACTATGGAATCACGCACATGCACATTAACTAATAAAATGCTCGAGAAATGATAGACGTCTCCATCAACTTCTCGCACAAGGAATCTACCTTATATAGGAGCCCTCGTCAACAAATAAATTTTACAGAATTCACCATAAAATCTCACGAAATCCACCATGACTATGCCTCATGGCATCATACCCTCGAGGTGGGATAGCAATTGTCCACAATTGCTATTAGCTACTCAATGTGGAGCTAGGAGTAAGGGTAAGTACCAACGATGCGGGCGATCATCCGTTGCACGTCTTCAACTGAATGAGTTTTTTTTTGTTGAATTTTAGCAAGTATCTAGTATAGGACAATGAATCAATCAGAGTCTAATTATTAGCAAACAACTCATTCTAATAAGATTAAAAACTAGTGTTAGTGCCATAGATGTCTTTCATGGAAGTAAGAGAGTCAAAAGATAAGACAGAAATATAATGAATGCTAGGTCTCCTACTTAAAACATCGACAATCAAAAGATAACAACATTAAATGCATACTATAATCATAAAAAATTAGAGTGATAATCATATTGAAGGCCTACTTTGAATAAAAACAACTTATATCTTCTTGTGAATCAAGTTAGTCTATAACCAGAGAGTTGGATCTTATAAGGAATTTTACAAAACATTTACTTATGACTAAGACTAAATTTTAAAAAGAAGCATATTAAAGATAAGGCTAAAGTTGGATAAAATACTAGTCTCTTGGTAAAAAATAGTAATATTTAAGTTCTATGGCATATTTAGATATGATTATCTTTTAATATATGCATATTTAGACAACACTATATCTAATATAAGTTTTAGATCTTTGTACAAGATAAACAATTTTCTCCTGGAAGTATACTCAAATTTCAAATGGATTAAAAGCTATCCTACTAGGAAATAGATGTCTGTATAGGTCGAAATTTACAAATTTCACAAAGTCTGGGTTAACTGCGAGACCTACTTTCAAGATAAATAACTTTCTTTGTAGATAGAATTAGGTCATGATGATAGCTAGAGAGTTGTAGATAACAAAAAGGTCTACAATTCATGTTCCTATGATGGATTACCAAATTTCAAGGTAAGGTCATAAAAAATAGGACTCAAAGTTAACTACTACACAATTGTCTGCATACTGATGTGAAATTTGCATTCAGGGTTACTTTAGAACTCAAATAACTCACTAAATATTTAAAATTTGTAAAACATGTATCTAATAATAATTGTATATATTTTTTAGGGCTAAAAATATTTTTTTTACATCATTCTTAAAATATGAACTAATAAAAAGTTACATTACCTGAAAAATAGTTGTTTGAGAGGATTTTTATGGTGAAGCATATGCAATAGCTAGACTACTTTCAAGTGCCTCTTTTATATAGCTTGTTACATAAATAAAGAATTAATATGCTTAAACTTGAAACTTTTATAAAATAAAAAAAATCTATGATTTACTATGAAATAAACTTCAAAAGATTTTTGGCTATAACATCCTGTTTGCATAGCCAAGTCTATGCTATAATCCAAATTCAGAGAAAAACAAATTGAATCAATCCGACTCAATCAACTATGGATATAAGACTATCCAAAACACAAGAAATGCAACTGCAATACTCATCTGTAGTGATTTGTCTTGTAGATTGTGATTTTTCCACAGTATTCCCATTTATACACTGATATCATACAATTGAAAACTCAGAGTGTAGCCAAGTTCTGATACTAATGTTATGAAGCGGAACACATGGCAAATCTAGCAAATCAAATCTCAATCATAAACAACTTTATGACACACATAATAGAACTTAGTGGAAAAATCTAACAAATCAAACATCTCAACTATTAAATACAAATAACATTATAATACATAAGAGGATTTGAATAACTCAATAAATTGATAAAGACAAGAGAAAAACACAAGATTGGGACCAACCTCCCCCATAACAAAAGCCATGGTTTGCCATCCTTAATTATATATTATAGTTTTACATGGATATTTGCATTCATATTTTACATATAATTACAAAAAAGTACAAATATAAATTGAAATACAGTCTTAAGAGTCAAGAGGTATCATGTAACATGATGCAATTGTTGTAAAAAAAATTGTGCTTTGAATCTTAGCATTTTGACATCACCATCGTGTTTGGAGCATGCCAAAACCCCCAAAACAACTCTTGAAGGTCTGAGTTCCGATTACGAATAAGGGACAAACCAAAAAACTCAGTTTTCACCTTGTTCTCATGTTTTGTGCGCGATCTTGTTGCTTTTATAAAGAAAGCTAGAAAAGCCTTCTAAAACTTAATCACATTAAGAAAATAGCAAGGTATTCCATAAAGAAAGCTTTGTTCAATAAAAGCATATCTTAAATATCATATTCTAAAATAATCTATATTAAAAAATAAATAAAGTAATAGTACTAAGGACAATGATCTAATTATTACTAAAAAAATTAACTTATGATTTACAGATAGAGTAATAATTTTAATAATACAATATCATATAATAAATATATAATATTATATATTATAATTAAGATAACTAATCATAATTATAAAATTTACGCTCGGATTTACACTAACGCCCAGTGCTATCCAAAGCCATCGCTACCTACTCTACACATCAACTGAAGTATTCACAATTTTTTATAAATAAAATAAACAAAAAATAGTAAATATTTAGTAGTATTTAGCTACAAATAAATAAAATAGGTTGGAACACTATTGTAACCTTAATTTAATTCGAGTGTGCACTCTAAAATCATAAAATCTTAATTAATTAATATGAATTTTACAGATTTACGTGCTGTGGAATCACCCACATGCACATTAAATAATAAAACACTCGAGAGGGACATTTGTCCTCGTCAACTTCTCGCACAAGAAATCCACCTTATGTAGGAGCCTCGGTCAACAAATAAATTTTATAGAATCCACCGTAAAATCTCACAGAATCCACCGTGACTATATCTCCTGGCATGAGTATCCACCATGTTTGATTTAAGAAAACTATTTATTCCCACATAAGCCTCAAGGTACATTGGTTAAAAGGAATAATGGAGCATCAATACATGAAAGAAATTGGAGACCATGTCACAACATCAAAAATCGAGAGTAAGAGATAGAGGAAAAAATACACTATCAACATGACTTAAAAATAGTATTATAATCTACAAGAGTTAGACAAAAAGCTTCAAAATGGATATTTTAATCAAAAACTCATTTTAGATGTCACGCAAAGACTGCATATATCAAGCAAACTATGACGATGAGCCTACGTGGTAATTTATCTACGTTAATATTATCAAAAATCTATTAAGATAAACTTTAAAAGAAGTAAGCTGCACATCAAGAGCAATGTTCTCCAGTGCAATCAAGCTGTCATGCTTGTGGGCAATGAACTCATACAATCCATCCTCTCAGATATCCTGCACTATTAATAATATCTTTCAACTTCTCTTCCTGATCATCTAAAGTTGCAGTATGCAACCACAAATTTTTTTGGATGTGTTCATAAATGTCACCTATCTAACCCTTGATCTCTTGTAACTTGCCTTGTATTGTTACTCGATCAATAAGGATCATTTTATATTTCTCTTCCAATATTCTCTCGATCCTCTATAAACGCTCACCAATATTCTCACCAAGAGAAATTGAACCTTTTTGATGCTGAGACGATGTCTTTACTTACTTTTCAATCCCATCCAAGTGACAAATGATCCTCAAGAAACCAACAGAACTATCGTGCCCTCCAATATGCTTGAGTGTACGACAAATTGCCTTCTTCATTGTGATTTCTTTCATTTTGTGTACAACATTTTTTGCGCACACATTCTTGTTTAATGTAGAAGTCTCCATACTGGACAAAAAGCACATGGTAACCTTGAGAGATATACAAACCTTTCCCTCTTTCTCTCTACCTACCTAACTAACTAACTTACTAACTAACTCATTAAATAAGTAATGTATGTAAAAAATAACATGGCGCAGCCAACAGAATCTGAGAAAGAGATAGAGATAGAGAGTACACAACAGATAATAGGAGAATTAGAAAATTTCTTTAGCTCCAAAAAACTAATACAAAGATGGCTCTGTCCACCCGTGCGCTTCCACTATGAAGCTTAGATGGTGATCTAGATAGAAGATAGGTGAAGAGCTTAAGGCTAGCTAGAACAACCCTGATTGGGTGAAAGATAGATGATTGATGATTGTGAAGGGGTTTAGCTTTTATAGCCCGTGAAGGCGGTTAGGTCAGCATGACCGACCTACCATATGAGCCTCCACTAGTCTCCGGACCCCAAAATAGGGGGCTCTTTTAACTCCCTTACCCCGTAACTTGATGCAATGTGCCTCGAGTTGCTACCAGCCTAACTTCCTAGTCTAACCCAAAGATTAGACCCACAATGATCACCTTTTTGCCATCCGGTCACATAGACCTCATATGATATATAAGTCAAGACTCAACCAATATCCGGGCTCACATTTGGCTTCTCCTCATAATGGGGGTCTTACAACTTTAAGAACCATGGATTATTGGTGGCACCTTATGAGGGTTGGGCATTGAGCATATCTAACAATGTAAACAACATAGTCAACCTAGTCTCCCTCCCTCTCTCCCTCCCTCCTTCTCTCTCCTCCCCCCTCTCTCTCTCCCCCTACTTAACTAATGTAACTAAACTACTATCTCTCACCTCTCTCCCTCTCCCACTCCCCCCTCTCTCTCTACCCAACTAATTAACCCATAAAATTTGTAAGAGAGAGAGACAGAGAAGAAGAAGAAGAATAAGAAGAAGAAGAAGGGGGGAGAGAGAGAGAGAGAGAGAAGAAGAGAACGAGAGACAGGTAAAAGAAGAGGTGAGAGAAGAAGGAGAAGAGCAAGCGCGATAGAGAGAGAGAAGTGGTGAGAGAAGAAGAGGAAAAAAAGAAGAGAGAGAGAGAGGTGAGAGAAGAGGAAGAAGAAGAAGAGAGAGAGAGAAGAAGAAGAAGAAGAAGAAGAGAGAGGTGAGAAGGAAGAGAGAGAATCGAGTACAGAGAGAGAGAGAGGAAGAAGAAGAAGGAGAAGAAGAAGAGAGAGAAGAAGAAGAAGAACAGATAGAGAGAAGAAAAAGAAGAGAGAGAGAAGAAGTCTAGGTTCTTTGCAACAATATACCCTAAGTATGTCTTCAATGACCTAAATTACACACTTTGTCTGTACATCCGTTAGAGGGTGATAAGCTATATTGAAACAAAGCTGTGTACCGAGAGCTTCAAATAATCCGTTCCAAAAATGTTGAGTGTTGAAATGACTTGTTTTTTGGATGATTTTTGTTGTTTTTGAGAGCTGAATGGTTGATTTTAAGGGATGATTGATTGGTTAGGAAGTGGATTGAGAGTGTTTTGGATGATAATGATTGTGTTTTGGAAGTTCATGATGTTTGTTGATGGTTCTGTGATGTTCTGATAGGTTCTGAATGGTTCTGTATACCTTCTGTTTTGTTATGTTTTGGTCTGTTTTGTTTTGATTGTCTTCTGTAAGGAGGGATGGAGTATAGATTGATGAAGATTGAGATATTGTGAAAGTTTATTGAATGGTTTGTGAGAGTTTTGAATGGTTTGAGGGTGAGTTATGAGGTTTTGATGACCTTCTGTAACCTTCTGTAGGTCTTCTGTAGAGCTTCTGTTTCTGTTCTGTTTCTGTTCTGTTCTGTACTGTAACTGTTCTGGTACTGTTCTGTAAGTGTTCTGTGGAATGTATGTGTGATTTTGGGAAAGTTTTCTAGCCTTGGAAAGAGGTGAATACAAGTGCAAAAGAGCTGAAAGAAGTGGAAGAAGTAGCTGTTGAAGACTCAAGAGAAGACTAGAGTGAAGTGACAGTAGTGAGCTGTGAAGAGACACTGTAGTGGCTCTGGTGACCCTTCATATCAGACATACCTCTTGGGAGGGGTATCCACGACCTAAGAGTGATTATTGAGAGTAATTTTTGAGAGATTGTAGTGAGGATATGATGTATTATTGATGGAGTGTGTGAGAGAAAGTCAGAGATAGCCAATTCTACTGAAACAGAGTGATTGTATATGAGAGATTGAGAGAGAAGACTATGAAGATATTGAAGATGAATACTATGTGATGTATTTCCATTCAAAGATGGTGTCCTTCTTTGCTTTCTTTGGTCTATTGATGGATTTTGTGAAGATGTTGAAGAATATGGTTGATTCTATTAAAAACCGTGGGAGATTTACATGATGCTGCATGAAGATTTGTTGTGCCTGGTGTTCTTTTCTTCATGGTGATCATATGAAACATGATAAACAAGCTTGTTGATGTTACAAGATATATTTTCTTGCAAGATAATTCCCTTTTCCTTGGTGTTCCTCTCGGGGCTCCATGTTTTTGGTGCGCAGCCGGGGAAACTTGCCATCAACAAGCACCAAAAGAGGCTGAAAATGAAGGAAATGGCATTGTCAAGAATAGAAGAATTCAATGGATGTTTGTAAAGTTCCTTCTTCCACTGAAGAGTTGGAATTCCTCATAATCAAAGCCACTTTCCACAAGAAGTTGATTCCACAATGGCGGAAACACATCACCATCATGATGCATGCTCTATGTGGTGGACAGTTTCCTCTTCCTATTGAAGCAGCAGAAACTTGCATCTTGGTGGCAAACTGTTTGGGAACAAACTGAAGAACAGAAACAGAGAGAATGAACATCCATGGAAGATTTGGCATTCATTGAGAAGTTTCCAAACAACATCAAGTGGGAGATTGTGAAGAAGCTTCAGGAGTCTTGGTCTGTAGAGGTTCATAAAGACAAGAAGGAAAAGAGTTGGAATTTGTTCGTGGACGCTCAACAGCAAGATACATGGGATGCTTGGTGTACTGATAATCTTCTGTTTGTTCAATTAGCAACCCACTGGAAGTTGGTAGACAGAGTGTTTTTCACAACATACACTATTGAAACCATCAGAAGCTGGCATTACTATGATGATGGCACCACCACAATCCTCAGACGTATGCATTTTGACACCTTCAGAACCGAATACCTTCCTCTGTGCAGTGGCATGAAAGCAGAATTCAGGGACGTTGAGAGGAAAGAAGTAGAAGAAATGTTGGCAAGAGAGTCCTCCAAAGACTGAAGCCTTCTATTAACCCTCTGTGGAGTACTAACAACATAGTGGAGCCAACCCCCTGATGAATGACGCAATAAAAAGGCAAGCGTTAGAACGAGTCCAGAGGTACGTGAGAAGAGAGAAAGCAAAAATCAGAGCCGAGAGCGAGCTCGCAGCAGAAGCTGCCTTTGACGCCCTTGCGGAACTCTTTACAGAAGTCCCAATGGCACATCAAGCCCTTCCTCCTCCTGCTGGAGGCCCACTTCCAAGCCAGATCCGTCCTGGAAATATTGATGACAGACCAGCGAACGTAGTCCCATTGCTAGTATTTAAGGGAGAGTACAATGAAGACCCCGATCTTCATGTAGCAGAGTTTATGGTAGCATGTGTGGCTAACAATGCCAGAACCCTTGAGCATTGGTTAGCGATATTCCCCGCCACTTTCAAGGGTGCGGCGTTTCAGTGGTATGAAAGACAAGCAGCAGGAACTTTTGGCACATGGGACGACTTGAAGTTGGCCTTCCTCATTAAATTCAGGAGTGAAGGCTTTGAAGAGCGGATGAGAGAGGAATTTATGAACCTAAGTCAGTCCTCTGGAGAAAGAGTAGAAGCTTATGTCTCACGAATGGAATCCATCCTGAAGAGATGGACTAACCATAATCTAGATGATGGCATTCAGAAGGGAGTGTTTCTCAGAGGATTACAACCAGAAGTCCGTAAGTTTGTGGAGCTGCAAAGACCAGCCACCCTGCAAGCTGCAACAGAAGGTGCAAGACTGTACGATGAAGTGGAAGCTAGATTAGCAATGAATACAGGAAGAGGAGTCCTACCTCCTCTGGTGCCAGGAATGATGTACCCATCAAATGCAGTCCCAGGGACTGTTCCCTATCCCTACCAACAGATGCCCCCGGTATCACAGTACAGTGCACCAAATCCTCAGTGGCCACAATCCATGCCTCAAATGGTGGTTCCACCACAACAACCATGGTCTCAACCAATTTCCTCAATGCCAAATCAACAGCAACAGTGGAACCCTACCCACTGGGGTCAACAGCCAACAGTTCAAACAGGAGCCCTGAATCAGAACCAGAACAGAGACCCCTCTGTACCAACCCAACCCGTTTATGCAGTGATTACAGAGACTCCTCAAAACCCTCCTGCCAGTACGTCTGGAGGAGAAAGCTTGAAGGATTATTTATCCAACTCAGTTGCAAACATAAAAAAGGAGTTGATGGATGTGATTACAGAGCAACTACAGACGCTGAAAGTGAACACAGCGAGTATATCCAACATTGCAGGAGCAGGAAGAGATGTGATGCGGTCAAATACTTGGTGTGGTAAGTGTCATCAAGCAGGTCATTTAGCCACTGAATGTACATGGAAACCAACCATCCCTGGAGCCTTCTGTTCCTACTGTTTGCGGAAGAATCATACAGAGGACATTTGCTCACTGAAGGAGATGCATGATAGGAGAAGAAAGGAAGAAGACGCAAGATTTAACTTGCTGGAATCCAAAATGACAACACAAGATATTGGACCCAAACCTAGAGAGTTTGGTCCTAATTTCGGACCCAGAAGATTTCCTTCTCAAAGTTACAGAGGCAGACAGTCTGGCGGTGGTCAGAGATCAGAAGTGGAGTGTTACAGATGTGGAGAAAAGGGCCACATCTCACCAAATTGTCCAAATCCTCGAAGGTCAGTGGATTACAAGCCCTTATGCAGTCGATGCAAAGGAGAAGGCCACACTGCAAAAGACTGTCCAAGCCCAGCCCCAGTGAAAAACAGTGCTACTGATAGTCCAGCCAAGGCCCAAGAGCCTACCTCCAATTTGGTGGAATTGGAAGTTGCTGCCATCACGCGTGCAAAGCAGAAGGAACCACCTATCCAGAAAGAAAATAACCCTCCTGCCAGAACAGTGAAGTTCAATCTTCCACCAGAAGAACAGAACAGAACAGAGCCTAACAGTGCCATACAGAGCCCTACAGTGCCACAGAGAGTTACAGAGACAGTTACAGAGACAGGACTAGAGGTCCAGGATACAGAAGAGGAGAAAGTGCCACAAGTGGCAGAAGAAGTTCCTGTAATTCCTCTGATGGAAGAAAGAGGGAAAATGAAAATGGGTGTTGCCCCATTCCCTAACCGGTTAGAGAAGCCAGTGGATCCTATTAAGGAATACGATCTAGTTAGAGATCTAGATACCTTTAAACCAAACCTCACATTCCGACAATTATTGTTGTTGTCTCCCAGTTGCCGGAAAAGGTTCAAAAGTATACTGACAAGAAGACGTGGTTTAAGGATTGCTCCCTCAACAGCAACAAAGTCCAACAAGGCTCCAGAGCCTGTAAAGGAAGTGGATGTGGCTAATGCTTTTTTAGATCCGAGTACCCCAGAGACTGGCGTGTGGATAGAAGGCTGCTTCATTGCAAATGCACTGATTGATGGAGATTCATCAGTGAACATTATGACGGATGTGACGATGAAGGATCTAGGCTTACAAGGTGTGCAACCAACCCAATGGCTCATCAGACTGGCGGATCAGAGTAGAATCAAGCCTTTGGGCATTCTTCCATATGTGAAGACTACAGTGGCTGGAAAAGATTATTGGCTGACCTATTTGGTGGTGAAGCCAAACTCTTATGGTACATCCTATCCTCTGTTACTAGGCAGACCATGGCTTTTTGAAGCCCGAGCAAGGACGGATTGGTTCAAAGGAACCTTGAGCTTGGGCAGAGGACCCAACAAAGTGGTGCTGAAACTGTATGGTTCTCAAAAAGGACATGGATCCACCTCCTTGGAATTATCTTCTGACTCCCCTAATGAGGCTACAGATGGAACATCAGCAGACGAAGATGCTGTCAAACAGATCCTTCCCAAGAAAACAGTGGCACATTCCTTAACAGTGGATACAGTAAGCCGACTTCCAAAGGATGCAAAGCCATTATCCATGGGTGAATACTTCCTGCCTGAACCGGAAATGACTTCTGAAATCACTTCTGATAGTGAGATAGAAGCATGGATGTACTGCTCTCCCTGTTACATGGTCACAGCAGAAACAGAAGCAGAGACAGAAGCAGAAGCAGAAGCAGAGACAGAGGCAGGAGAGGAACCAGAGAATCTGTTCTTCTGTTACAGAGCTCCTACAGAGACAGAAGTAGAAGCAGAAACAGAAACAGAGACAGAAGCAGAGACAGAAGCAGAAGCAGAAGCAGAGACAGAGACAGAAGCGGATGGATATGATATGGACGAAGAGAATGATGAAGGTGAGCCAGAAGAGTCTATCCCACCTGAAGAGGATACATTTGAAGAAGAAGTTCCAGAAGTATCAGAAGCCAATGAGCTCATGCTATGGGACAGAATGGCAATGGTACCATTTGGTCTGGTCAATGGATCTTCTCATATGCAAAACCTTTATAAGAAATGGATTAAGAAGAGCAAGCCGTCTTTTAAGTATGGCTCCTGCCGTCCTAACTCATCCTTGCCAAAGAAAGATGATGATGATGCACCGTGCCAACAAGCACCAATCCAACTAACCCAACAAGCATCCGAGGGTCCCTGTTATGTGACGTTCCTGGATGTATCATCAGAAGATGAGTCTTCAAGCCACGAGGTAATTAACCTTGAAACCAAATCCGAAACGGCGCTTATCCCATTCCAACGTCTTAAGGAGCACCTAAGTCTCCACCAAAAGAAGAAGTTGGTTCTAGTGGGACATCAGAAGAGGACATCACTCCCTTGAAGGAGTCGGATCTATATCCAGAAGCAGTCCGTGGGACCTTCATCCGTGAAGTAGAAGGTGAAAGGCAGTTAACCTTTGTGGATGCAGATGGCACTGAACGCCACTTAAAGGTGGGTAGCAGTCTCCCGGAAGAGGAATTGTTAACCTTGTACAACTTGTTGAAAGAAAATTTGGACGTGTTTGCATGGTCTTACAAAGACCTAAAGGGGATTGATCCCACAATATGTCAACATCATATTGACTTGGAGCCTGATACCAAGCCAGTACGGCAACGACAGAGGCGAATGAACCCGAATTATTCCACATTGGTGAAAGCGGAGCTGCTGAAGCTTCTGGAAGCCGAGTTCATCTATCCAGTGGCAAATAGTGAATGGGTTTCACCCATCGTGGTTGTACCCAAGAAGAATGGCAAATTGCGAATATGTGTGGATTTCCGAAAACTTAATTCCAAGACTAAGAAGGATCACTTTCCTATCCCTTTCACAGACCAACTGTTGGACACAGTGGCAGGACATGAGCTTTATTCTCTTCTGGATGGATTCAGCGGATACAATCAAGTCCAAATCGTAGAAGAAGACCAATCCAAAACAACCTTCACCACAGAATGGGGGACCTACGCTTACCGAGTGATGCCATTTGGGCTCTGCAATGCCCCTGCTACTTTCCAACGAGTCATGATGGCCACATTTCAAAATCATCTGCACGACTTCATTGAAGTATATTTGGATGACTTCTGTGTCTATAGTTTGATCAGTGAACACTGGGGACATCTGGAACAATGCTTTGACCGATGCCGGGAGTATGGGATTTCCCTCAACCCCGACAAATGCATCTTTAGGGTCTCTTCTGGAGTCCTGTTGGGCCACATTGTCTCTGCACAAGGGATATCAACAGACCCTGCAAAGATTGAAAAGATTGCAGCTCTGAAAGCACCCACCAACCTCAAACAGTTGAGGGGATTCCTAGGCCATGTGGGTTACTACAGAAGGTTCATAGCCCATTTTGCGACAAAGGCAACTTCCTTGCACAAGCTCCTAAGGAAAGATGCAGAGTTTACTTGGACGGAAGAATGTGACAAAGCCTTCCACACTCTGAAGCAGTGTCTGATAGAGGCACCCATCCTACAACCTCCTGATTGGACGAAAGAGTTCCACGTACACACTGATGCCTCCATTGAAGGTTTAGGTGCTGTCCTTTGCCAAAAGGGCTCCTCGAAGTTGGATCAACCGATCTATTATGCAAGCCGAAAAGTCACTGATAGGGAACGGAACTATACAGTGATAGAGCTGGAGTGCTTGGCAATGGTGTTTGCCCTGGAGAAGTTTCGCCATTACCTCCTATCTACCCACTTTAAATTTTATGTGGATCATGAGGCCCTGTCCTTCTTGATGAACAAAGCAGATGTGAAAGGACGAATGATGAGATGGCTCCTTTTATTCCAGGAGTTCGACTTTGAGGTGATTACTAAGCCTGGTCGTTCCCATGTTCTGGCTGATCATCTGTCGCGTATCCCACAAACTGCAGACGAGGAGCAGGATGATCCAGACCTCCCTGATGCTTCCCTATTCTTGGTAGAAACTGTAACTCCGTGGTATGCAGACATTGCCAATCTGTTGGCAACCCAACAGTACCCTCCTGGTATTTCTAGTCGGGAAAGGAAGAAGCTCATGCTAGAATCAGCCCCATACACCCTGCTCGGCGGTGCACTGTACAAGAAGGGCAAAGATGAAGTGCTCAGAAGATGTGTTGCAGGAGATGAGATTAGGATTGTTCTGAAGGCTTGCCACGACGAGCCATGTGGAGGTCACTTTGCAGGAGAAGCTACAGCCAGGAAGGCTCTGCTAGCAGGATATTGGTGGCCTACCATCCACAAAGATTCCTATGATTACTGTAAAAGATGTGATGCTTGTCAAAGAATGGGGAAACCCACGAAGACAAGTGCCATGCCACTGCAACCTATCCTTCCGTTGAAGCCGTTTGAGAAGTGGGGCATTGACTTCGTAGGTCCGATCGATCCTCCTACTAGAAGGAAGCAGAATAGATACATCCTCGTATGTACAGATTATGTCACAAAGTGGTGTGAAGCTAAAGCCCTAAAGCGGGACGATGGTAACAGCGTGGCCGTGTTCATGTACGAGAATATCATCACCCGTTTTGGCAGTCCCTTAGAGCTGGTAAGTGATAGAGGCACTCATTTCCTCAACAAAGTCATGGAAGAGTTGACAGAGTTGTATAAGATCCGCCATCGCAAGTCCACTCCCTATTACCCCAGAGCCAACGGCCAAGTCGAAGTCACCAATTGCATCCTTTGCTCGATTCTGACAAGAACAATTGCCGCACATCGTCGTGATTGGGATGATCGACTTACAGAGGCCCTCTGGGCGTACAGAACCTCCCATAAAGCAGCAACGGGACAAACACCCTTCCAGCTAGTGTATGGTACAGAAGCAGTTTTTCCTGTTGAACTGGAACTACCCTCGTTGAGAGTAGCTATCAAAGAGCGTTTGGGGGATGATGATTCACTGCAACGCCGTCTCCTGCACTTGGAATGTTTGGACGAAATTCGTAGGATGGCTCTACAGTGCATGGAAGCCACGCAAGGCTTACCATGACAGTTTCATCAAGCACAAGGAGTTCAAAGAAGGTGATTTGGTCCTAGCCTATGATTCACGCTTTGGCAAGTTTCCTGGCAAGCTCCAACAGCGGTGGATGGGCCCCTATAAGGTACTTGTAGTCAACCCTAATGGCTCTATCCAAATACAGACCGTTGATGCCTCTGATGATCCCTTTCTGATCAATGGATATCGCCTGAAGAAGTACTTCCCTCCTTGGGGATCTTGACAATTACGGCCACTTGATCTTTTCCCTCGTTGGCACGGCATTGTACTTCTTATGATGCTACTTCTGATAGCCGTTCTTCAGTCACTCCTGCTGAAGTGGATGCAACCCTCTGTCCCCTCCAAACCCCCTTCCAGCCTTGATCACTTATTCTCTATTTTCCACCAGCGACAGTGGCGAGGTGGGTTCTGACACATGGTCTTTCTACCATTCCCTTGTTCAATTTGAAAAAAAAAACAAAACAAAACAAAACATATCGGTCATGGGAGAAAAGGACTTAGGTCCCTGTCATGCCGACCTATTCTTCGAGAAAAGGTGGAAACACCCTCGGGAATAGGGGAAAATTTAAAAAAAAAAGAAAAAAAAACAACAAAGAAAAAAGAAAAAAAAAACAACAAAGAAGAAAGAAAGAAAAAAAAAACAACAAAACAAATTTGTTATGAGAGAAAAGGAAGCAATTCCCTGTCATAGCAGGCCTCGTTCCAAGCAAAGGTGGTAAACACCCTTGGGCGAGAAGCTGGCTGTGGAAAAGGTGGTAACACCCAGCAGTCCAGAAAGTGGATTCATTAATTGATATTCCCAGGATCCAATTCCGAAGCTGCCTCCCTTGGTACGCTGTGTTATGGGTCTTTTTGCAAAATGACTACCTGTCCTCTAGTAGATGACATGTTCCTATCCAATACAATAATCGATTTGATGGCTACCTCCCTGGGTACGCCTCTTCAACAATTGATGACGCGATCTTCATCGACAACCCCTTGAGTGATGTGAGCCTTCATCCTAACCGGATGGGGAAGTGAGTATGGGTTGCCCCTATGTATCTATCAACAGAGCGTGAGACAGAGGGTGGGGCGAGAGACCAGTCTTTTCCCTTCAAATCAAATGAGAGGTGAGAAGTGTGAATGAAGTGTTGCACGCACGGGATGGGCGTCTCAAAGAACAAAGCACAATTTGTTCTATGCACTGCATCATAAGGCTCCCTTGCCTTCCTTCTCGCACCGTATGCCGACACAGGGCGGGATGCACAATTGCACCATCAAATGCGCACAAGGCATACACCCTTTGCACAAGTGATTGTGAGGATTACATCAATGGGTTTCAGGAAAAGGCTGCCCTCTTGTATCTATCCACCGAGCGTGAGACAGAGGGTGGGTTGAGTGTGACTGGAGTTTCTTCAATCATTTACCGAGAGGTGAGATTGAGGGACGTTACGACACTTGGAGTCAGGTATGTTTCCGTTTCCCTATGCACCCACGGGATGGGTTTTTACCGTCAACACAAGACACAGCACCCTGTTCTGTACACTGCACTGTAAGGCTCCCTTGCCTTCCTCCTTGCACCTATGCCAGACGGGTTGGACGCACTAATGCACCATCAACTGTGCACCCTGGCATACTCCTTCTGCACTATTCCCCCTTGTTGATTCCTCAACCGGGTATGAGTTATGGGTTTTAATCATTCTTCCTCAAGTGATATTAGTCATGGGGCGAGTGACTGTTCTTTCATTTCGTTTGAGTGATTGTGCGTTGAGTGCAATATCCCTCATCATCGACAACGAATTTCCTGCGATTCCTTTCATCAGATACCTCCCTGGGTGTTGCCGCGTGGTCCCTTCCATGACGGATGTGTGCCGAGAAGATGCCTTGGTCCCTCCAGCGCCGACAACAACACTGGACGTGCCATCGACACTCAACCTTGATTCTTGACGAAACGGGCCAAGTTTTTCTAACCCTACACTTTGGTTTTTTCGTGCCGGTCATGTTTTAAGTGTGGAGAAGTTAGTGGATGGTCTGTGGCATGGTCCTAGGTCCTTGTTGCTCGGTTAACGCTATCCGTTAAGGTCTTAAGTGTGGGGACGCGTCCCTACGCGTCTACATTGCATATCCTTTGCATATGTTTTATCTTGCTCATGCATGAATGCCTTGCCTTGCTTTTACCCTAATGGGGTTCCTTCCCACCCGCCCGGTTATGTTCCACCCACCCTTGGGGCTGTTTCCTTGCAGTTTTCCTTCATTCCCTGATTTTGAGGTCCTGTCATGTGAATGCATCCTACGTTCACTAAAATCCAAATCCAACATTATAGCCCTGTTCCTCCCTTTGAACTGACCATTTTTCCCTTTTACCTACCCCTGTTCCGGTGCACGGTTTTTGAGTTATTAATTTTTGAAGCATTTTACGCAATTTAGCCGGTTTTCCATGTGAACGCGCCTTTCTTGCTTCGAAACCATGATTTGACGTCATAGCCCTGACCAAAGCTTTTCCCCTGACATTTTTCCTTTTTATTCCGCATCATTCCGATACACGGTTTGTCCAATATTAATTTTCCGGTTTTTTAAGACTTTTTCGTGTGTATTTTTGACATCTTTCCATGTGAACCTGCCCTATTCGCATCGGAATTCCAATTTGATTTGACAGCTGTGTCCCCCGTGCCTTCCCCTCCCGTTTTCCTTTTTCCTCTACCCTTTTTCGGCTTCTGGATTTTTACTTATTAATTTTTAAATGAGTTTTCGGGAGTATTTTTGGAGTTTTTCACATTTGAACCCCTCCTATTTCCGCCGGAACTGTGGTTTGACGTGATAACCCTGTGCCACTCCTTCCTGCGGACATTTTTCCTTCTTATTGCATGTCATTCCGGTGAATGGTTTGTCCGATATTAATTTCCGATCCCATTTTCGAGTTTGTTTTTTGGGTTTTTCCCATGTGAACGCGTCTTACCTTAGTCGGAATTATGTTTTGACATGATAGGATTGTCGGGCACATCTTTCTGCACCGTTTCCTTTTTTTCTGAACTTCATTCCGATGCACGGATCTTTCGATATTAATTTTTAAATTGCGTTTTTGGTTCGTTTTTTGTGTTTTTTGCACGTGACTGCCCTTTACCCCTCCCGGAACCCCTGTCCCGTATTTTTCTTGTTTCCCCCCTGTCGTCCTGCCCACTTTTCGTTTTTACCATATTTCGTTTTGACATCCGGATTGGGAGTTGTTCATTTTTCTTTATTTTTTCCGTTTTTTCTCGCGCTCGTTTTGCGCGTGAACGCGCCCGTTTTCGATTTAACGCGTCTCCACGCGCCCCGGTCGTGTCCGGGTACCTCGTACCGTCATCCCCGCGTCGTTTCAATCCCGTCACGGCAAATTTTTTTACCCCGCCCCGCGCACGTGCGCGGCACGGGGATCCGCCCCCTCTTGACCCCGGCCATCCTCCCTTACCCCTGCCCGCCCACCTTTTATTTTTAAAAAAACAATTATAAAAAAAAAAAAAAAAACCCAACCAACGGACACCCTTCCCCCCCCCCCCCCCCCGACTCTCAACCACCTCTCCTCTCTTCTCTTTCTTCTTCTTTCTCTCTCTCTCTCTCTCTCTACGTAATTTCTCCTCTCTCTCTCTTCCATTCCTTCTCCCTCTCCACTCACTTCTTCTCCCTCCTCCCTCTCCCTTCTCTCCTGCCGACTCCCTCCTCCATTCCTTCTCCCTCTCCACCCATTCCTTCTCCCTTCTCCCTCTTCTCACTTCTTCTCCCTCTCCCTCTTCTCACTCCCTCCCTTCCTTCTCCTCTCTGCCCTTCTCTCCTTCCCTCCCGCCTACCCTCCTCCTCCTCTTTTTCCCCTCCCTCCTCCCCTTGGTCGCAGTCGCCTCCCTCCTCCCCTTGGTTGCAGTTGCCCCTGTCCCCCTGGTCGTTGCCTCTCCGCCCGCGCCACCTCGCGCCTCCTCGCCAGCCTCTGCCCGGATCGCCTGGCCGTCGCGCCGCTGTCGCCGCCTTCGAACCGCGTCCGCCGCCTCCGGATTGCCTGGCCGCCGCGCCGTCGTCGCCGTCTAGTCCGCCGCCCGCCGCCTCCTGGCCGACTCCACCTCCCCTCGCCTCCCTCCAACCTCCACCTCCTTCACCCCCACCTCCTCCTCAGGTTAGAAACTAACCTAGTTAGCCCTTAATTAACTAACCTACTTAACTAACTAACCTAGTTAACACTTAACTAACTAACCTAGTTAGACCTTACCTAATTGACTTAGGTAGACTTAACTTAACTAACCTAGGTTGACTTACCAGACTAACCTAGGTAGACTTACTTGATTAACTTGATTAGCTTGACTAACCTGACTTATGACTAATATGACTAATGTGATTAATGTGATTAATGTGACTTAATTAATCACTCCATTAATTTTTCCATTAAAAAATTTTCAAAAAAAATTTCTAAAAATTCCTTCTGCCAGTTGCCAATTTTTGGACCTTTGTCTGCTGGAAATTGCCTTTCCTATAATTTCAGAAAATCCATCTTTCCTAAAATTACCCATAAATTGCCAAAAAGTATGGAAAAATCATTTAAAAAATTGTAAAAAATTCTAAAAAATTTCTCAAAACCTTCAAAAAAAATTTCCCTCACCTCCCTTGCTCATTTTCCATTTATTTAAACATAAAAAAATCACAACTAAAAATAAAATAAAATAAATAAAAATAAAAAACCAACATAAACCAAATTAACACATCTGCTAAGGTGTTGTTTGTTGTTTCATCAGTGCTTTTTGCTTTTCCTTTACTGGGACTCTTCCGTGCGCATTCCTACATTTCATACACACCCTTCCAGGTATTTATTTTCTGTTATTTATTTATTTATTTTCCCCCTTAATCACAATTAATTGTTAAAATAAACCCTTTCATTCACCCACCATGGCACGCGCATTCGCGCTAAACACACATTTTTTTAAATTAAAATCAACCAGCCGTTCACTTAGCACGCGCTACGTGCGCTACAGAGGCACTCTAAATTTTTTAATTAAAATCAACCAGCCGTCACATGAGCACGCGCTGGCAAAAAAGCGCTCCACATCACCTTAATTATAATTAATGAATTGCATTTAGAGACCCAGTCGGGAATCGAAGTTCGGGAATTGAATAAAAGCACCGGTTTAATCTAATAATTGGTAATTAAATTTATAATAAGGAACCGCCGTTTTCTTATTAAGGTTTATCACCTAATAAAACTTCACCCATTTTTAATAATTGATTAAAATCAACCCTTAATTAAATTAAATCCCCCCTCACTGCACTTAATTCCCCTTTTTAATGAAGCGTTTCGTGGGATGGGTATACGCAGTTCTTAGTGTTATTTTCCATGGTCCAGTCTTGGTTCTATCACAGATGTCGTATTGATATGTGTTGGATATGGTATGGTTTTGGTTTCATGTCTTAGTTACGGTTACGGGTACGGTATGTAGTTTTTTATTTTATTGCCTGATACGGGGTTCAGGGTGTTTGTTTGATGCATCGCATGAAGCTTTCGGTCGCATTTGTCTCAAGGTCATGTCAACTTTTTTCTAGGATGTGGTTTGCTTGGGGTTAGTAGGTCGTGTCACGTCTTAATTGGTAATTCTCTTATCCTTGGTTTTTGTCTGTTGCTTTGCAGGCATTCACCTTGATTGTCTGTGTTTGTGGTGTGTGTGTAACCATCTGAATGGCGCCTTCTCATGCTCCTCCCCCTATCCAGTACGTCCCACTAGTTAGTAGGGATTACTCGTCCCTACTTACTTTTGAGCCCCTCACGAAGGCAGGACTTGCTGCTTTTGTGGCCACTCCTTTTCCATTACTTCCAGAGGATCCGTCCGTATGTGATGAGTTCCTGGCCTCTTACAGCAAGAAGACAGGAGTAGTCCAAGGCATGTCTATGACATTGACGTCTCGAGGCTTAGGGAAGGCTCTGTCCTTACCCTTCAAAGGAGAACCTTTTGTGACCACTCGTCAGCTCTTCTCTAATGAAGCGATTCTCAAGCTGTTGCAGAAGCAGACAAGGGAAGTCCTTGATGTTAAGAAAGTGATAAACTCTTCAGGAGTTTCGTTTTCTATGATCACTGATCCCGTCTGGAAGACGATGTGCCAGTTCCTTCAGGACAGGTTCATGCCTGCCAAAACGCCATCCCACTATTTGTCCAAAGAGCTTTTCACAGCTTCCAGGATGGTGCTGAAAGGAGTTGCCATTGATTGGAGCACATACCTCCTTACTAAAATGGATCAGCATTTTGTTAAAGTCACGAGGGGTAATGTTACCAATGTTACCTATGGATCATATTTGTCTGCCTTCTTGACCTATTCAGGTTTACAGACGACTGTGCCTCCACCTCCTCCATCAGATCCAGTACCTCCTCCTCCACCTTCAGAAGAGTCAGCACCTATTGACTTTGAGGATGATGATTCTCCGCCTCCCCTGGTCATACAACGCAAACGCTTGAAGAGGGTAGCGGATAAAGCCCCTGCTGTACTTCCCTCAGTGTCTATCCCTGCTACTTCTGGCAGTGAACTCCCTGGGTATCTCACTTGCAATAACCTGTTCCGAGCACATAGAGAAGGATCTTTGGAGATATCAGTTCCCTCCCTGAACAGTCTCGTTTCAGGAGATGCCATTCCTTTCCTCTGCAAGGATATTCAAAGTTCCATTGAGTTGTCAGTGACAGCCTGTGTTCAACAGCTGTACGCATCTTTCTATGAGGAGCTCATGCAGTCCAAAGACCAGTTGCATAAGGCAACATCTGAGTTAGCATCTGCTAAGGATACCCTAGCAGATCTATTTAAGCAAATGGAACAGCAAACCCAACTGGTTGCCATTCAAAGTGATGAGATTTCTTCATTGAAGACCCAGTTATTCGAGGCTCAGTTACAGGTTACTAGCCTTTCAGCAGAGAAGGAGAGGATGTCCAGTGAAGCGAACGAATTCCAAGTTCTCTTAGATGACAAGCTTTCAGCTTTACAGATGGCTAATGACACAGTGGCCAACCAAGCCTCCCAAATCTAGCAGTTGCAAGATCAGCTTGCAAAGTCCCGCTCTGTTCCTCCAAGCCCTCCTGTTTCATTAATTCCTTCTCTTTCACAGCAGGACTTGGCTGCACTACAGAGACAGGCTACTTTGTCCCCTCTATTCCAAGACAAAGTGGAAAGATTGCAGTCCAGAATGGACTTGTTATGGTCTACCTTTGAGCAGTTTCAGGAATATGTCTTACCTGACCATTCTTTCTTTGTCCACTACCACTTACAGAAGTTGGTCTTCTATATGAAGCTTTCCACGATGGATTTACCTTTTCCAGAGGATGGCTAGAGTGGGGCTTGGTCTGCTGAGTTGTTGACAGAGGTAGTCAGAATGCTCTTTGAAGATTCTGTCACGCCAGATACCATGCTGATGTCATACATGTATCTCCGAGAGATTTGTTAATTCCAGATGAGGTAGATATGGCATGGTATGTGGGGGATGTGGTCTTACAGGCTGTTCTCTATGTCAATCATTTGGAGTTACGCATAGCTGATATGTTTCAGAGTTATTCCTCCAAAATGGCTGATTGTCAGGATAATTCGTGGCATCCCATGATTGATTCGGTGGTCCTCAATCAAAGACAAAACATAGCTCCTACCTTTGTACAGAGTACTAACCAACTGAGGATGGATCTCTTAACCTATCTTTCCAAACATTATCCGTTTGATGCTACTTTCTTTGATGCCTATCATAGACGATCTCTCTTAGGACCTTCTGTTCCTACCCTCCTTTATTATCAACAATTGGCTCACCGCTATGCTGTATATTTTTCCCTTTGTCAAACAAATTCCACAGTAATTTTACCACTTCTTTTCCAACCTTCCAATTTCCCTCAAATTCCTATTTTCACTTACTGTTCCTTTATTGAGGATAGGGTATTTCCCCCTTCTCCACCCTGTCCTTCACCCCTCATAAACGTACCCTCCACATTTCCTATTTATCAGTTAACACCGTTCCTTAGTGATTCCTTACAAATTTCTGCCACTCCTTCTTTAACATTTTCTTCCTTTTATGATTTTTCCTATCCTTCCCTACATCCACTTTCCCTTATTCCATTACCCTCTCCTAACACTTCCATATCTCAACCACCTCAGTTGGTTAGTGACTATGCCGGTTTTGATAATTAGATTTCCAGAAGAAGGGGATGGAGTTCGGATGATTGCCTTACAGGACCGCAGATTAATTGGCCAGTAATTCCAGGGGAATGGACAGCTTCCAGTCAAGCTTATCAAAACTATGTTCATTTTGCCCAACAATATTCACAGTCTGTAGATCCCTCAGTGAGATTAACTGCTCACTTTGCTTGGTACCTGGCGTATATGCATAGGCACTCTCATACTGATTCAAAGCCTATTCCAAAGTTGTGCATGAATGTCAATGTTAGCATTGATTCTCAGCAGCTGGAGATACTGTATTTTCATGCCCTCTGTTTGCCTAGCAGATACTTGGTCCTGTTGGAAAGGATGTGCTGTCTCCAATTTTTCCAAAATCCTCCTAAAAACTTTGTAGATGAATCCTTATCTATGGATCGATTCCGACAACATCAATCTTTTAAGAGGGATCATCTTCATTGATACCTTTCCAATGTAAGGTGCAAGCTTTTTAATGCCAAACTCTTCTTTTTGAAGAAGTCATTCAGATGGTTGTGTTGTGTATTTGTGTTGTGAGTTTATGTATGTCAAACGAACGTGGTGGTTTCCTATTGGATCTTGTGTACGAGCTATGTTTTGGAGATTTGTAGAGATGGGGTCGTGGTTGGTGAGTTGAAGATGAAGATGCTGATGAAGAAGAAGCAAACTCTTATATCCTTTACAAATTTGTGAAGATTTTTAGTTTGATAAGAGGTGTTAATGTATAAAAGAGTTTTCCTTTCTTTGTATTTTTATATCAGAAACAGGTTATAAGATGGGGTCGTGGTGAAGCTTTTCCTTGAACTTGTATTCCCTTTTTCCTGGGTCACGAGGACGCTTCCTTATTAAGTGTGGGGATATGTTGAGTGTTGAAATGACTTGTTTTTTGGATGATTTTTGTTGTTTTTGAGAGCTGAATGGTTGATTTTAAGGGATGATTGATTGGTTAGGAAGTGGATTGAGAGTGTTTTGGATGATAATGATTGTGTTTTGGAAGTTCATGATGTTTGTTGATGGTTCTGTGATGTTCTAATAGGTTCTGAATGGTTATGTATACCTTCTGTTTTGTTATGTTTTGGTCTGTTTTGTTCTGATTGTCTTCTGTAAGGAGGGATGGAGTATAGATTGATGAAGATTGAGATATTGTGAAAGTTTATTGAATGGTTTGTGAGAGTTTTGAATGGTTTGAGGGTGAGTTATGAGGTTTTGATGACCTTCTGTAGGTCTTCTGTAGAGCTTCTGTTTCTGTTCTGTTCTGTACTGTAACTGTTCTGGTACTGTTCTGTAGACTGTTCTGTAAGTGTTCTGTGGAATGTATGTGTGATTTTGGGAAAGTTTTCTAGCCTTGGAAAGAGGTGAATACAAGTGCAAAAGAGCTGAAAGAAGTGGAAGAAGTAGTTTTTGAAGACTCAAGAGAAGACTAGAGTGAAGTGACAGTAGTGAGCTGTGAAGAGACACTGTAGTGGCTCTGGTGACCCTTCATATCAGACATACCTCTTGGGAGGGGTATCCACGACCTAAGAGTGATTATTGAGAGTAATTTTTGAGAGATTGTAGTGAGGATATGATGTATTATTGATGGAGTGTGTGAGAGAAAGTCAGAGATAGCCAATTCTACTGAAACAGAGTGATTGTATATGAGAGATTGAGAGAGAAGACTATGAAGATATTGAACATGAATACTATGTGATGTATTTCCATTCAAAGATGGTGTCCTTCTTTGCTTTCTTTGGTCTATTGATGGATTTTGTGAAGATGTTGAAGAATATGGTTGATTCTATTAAAAACCGTGGGAGATTTACATGATGCTGCATGAAGATTTGTTGTGCCTGGTGTTCTTTTCTTCATGGTGATCATATGAAACATGATAAACAAGCTTGTTGATGTTACAAGATAGATTTTCTTGCAAGAGAATTCCCTTTTCCTTGGTGTTCCTCTCGGGGCTCCAAAAAATGCGAAGTGAATAGAGAATCACGATCGCTAATAATTCTCTTTGGAAGTCCATGAAGTTTAAAGATTTATTTAACAAATAACCTGGCAATATTTGAGGCTTTGTAGCTGGTTTTGACCGAAATAAGGTGTGTAACCTTAGTCAACATGTTTACAATTACCATGATTGAGTTGTATCCTCCTTAAACTGAGGGTAATCCAACTACAAAATCCATACTAATGAATTTCCATTTCATTTGAGGAATACAAGTGGTTGTAGCTGTTAGATATGATCAATGCCCCACCCTCATTAGGTGCTACCAATGATCCATGGTGCTCAAAGTTGTAAGGCCCCCATTATGAGGAGAAGCCATATGTGAGCCCAGAAATTGGTTGAGTCCTGACTTGTATATCAGATCAGGTCTATGTGACCGGATGGCAAAAAGGTGACCGTTGTGGGTCTAATCTTTGGGTTAGACAGAGTAGTTAAGCTGGTAGCAAATCGAGGCACATTGCATCGAGTTGCGGGGTAAGAGAGTTATCAAGGGCCCTAGCCAATGGTAAAGGGAATATTCCCTAGAATATTCCCTAGCCAACTAGTGGAGGTGCACATGGAAGGTCAATAAACACATGGGCATATGGAAGGTCAACAGACACATGTGCATATGAAAGGTCAACAGACACATGTGCATATGGAAGGTCAACAGACACATGGGCACATGGAAGGTCAACAAACACAAGTGGATATGGAAGGTCATCCATCATGACCCCCTTCACAAGCTATAAAAAGCTAAACCCCTTCATAGCTATCGATCACTCATCTTTCACCCAGTCAGAGTTGTTGTTCTAGCTAGCCTTAAGCTCTTCACCTATCTTCTGTCTAGATCGCCATCTAAGCTTCACATAGTGGAAGCACACGGGTGCACAGAGCCATCTTTGTATCAGTTGTTTGAAGTTAAAGAATTTACTGATTCTCCTCTTATCTGTTGTGTACTCTCTCTATCTCTTTCTCAGATTCTGTTCACTGCGCCGTGTAATATTCTACATGGTATCAGAGCCTAGGGGGCTCTAGAGATCAGAGAGCGTGCAAGAGGCAAAGGCTTCAATAGCAAAGAGAAACTATGTCGACTTCCGGAAGCGGTGCAGGAGGTGGTGTTGCTGTACCGGCTATTCAAACAATGAGGATTCGTCCACCAACCTTCAGCGAAGGCAAGTTAGATGGTACAAACTACACCTTGTGGAAGTTTAAAATTACAACTATCCTTGATTCTTATGAGCTTCTGGAGACTGTGCTGGGGATTGACACAGAACCACAGTCTACCCCCGACCCATCAAATCCTAGTGTGATGATTCCTCCGAATGCAGATCTTCTGCGAGCTTGGAAACGAAGGGATGCAGATGCATTGTGTGCCTTAGGTACAAGCTGTTCTGACAGTGTTTTGACTTTGATTCAGCATACAACCAAAGCGTTAGAGGCTTGGAATGTACTAAGGAGTCAGTATGAAACACGAAACCAAACAAGGATTCAAAACTTGGAGAATCAACTAGCAATGGAGAAGTTTGCTGAAGGAGAGACGGTTGAAGCATTCATCACTCGGATTAAGAATCTGTGCGACCGGATGGCTGGCGCTGGGATACAAAAGACTAGCGAAGAGCTAGCTTGGAGGTGTCTTCGGATTTGTCCACAAAAGTTTGATGGACTAGTAACTGCCCTTAATACTCAAGTGAGACCTCAAGCTTTGACTTTTGAGGAGTTTTGTGCATTATTAACGGAGGAGGAGTTGAGGCTGAAAGCCCGAGAAGGAAGCAACAATGGAGATGCTGCATTCTCTGCCAATGCAAAAGGAAAAGGTGTTTCCTACACCAAAAATGATGGTGACAAAAAGAAGAATGGCGGCAAGAAGAAGTTTCAAGGAGAGTACTTCTACTACAAGAAGAAAGGACATGCAATTGCAGATTGTCGTGTCAAGAAGGCAGATGAAAAGAATGGTACCCTTAAAAGTAAAGGGAAAGAGACAACCAATACGGTTGAAGTAGAGTTGGAATTATTCATGGCGACCATTGAGGAAGTGTGCTCCTCGGCGCAAGAAGAATCTACCACTGACTCATGGGTGTTGGATAGTGGGGCCTCCCATCACATGACCAACAAGAAAGGTCTATACAGTTCTATGCAGCCTCTACAAGAATCCATCACTGTGACGGTTGGAAATGATGCTAAATGCCCTGCTGCGGGCACAGGTACTATTTCTTTTCATCAGCATGCACCAACTCTAGAGGAGCTTGTGCTCTATTCTTGCTTTCTTGTGGAAATGCCTTTCTGTGTTTCTTGCCCATCATACAAGCTTCACATGGTTCCTTCAATTCAGTTATTGTAGGTAGGTGAGCAACCATACCTTGCTTTTGCATCTCCTTCAATACTGCAAATCCGATGTGTCCAAACCTTTCATGCCAAAGCTTACTTGTGCCCACTCCAGTGGTGGCTGTAAGAGCACTTAGCTCATACAGGTTGTTCCTTCTTTCTCCTTTGCCAACAATTGTGCCAGCACTATCAATAATTTTTGCACATGTCTTTTTGAACCTCACTTCATGACCATGCTTTGCGCTACCTCCTTCTACGCTAGAAAAGGAAGAGAGAACAAGAGAAGGAGATAATAAACATGAAAGATAACAAAAAAATGGGGAAAGAGCGAGAGAGGGAGAGAGGAGAATGAGTGAGAAAACATAAGGGGGTGGAGAGAAACAAAGAGAGAGGCAATAAAGAAAGAGAGAGAGAGAAATAAAAATAGGAAATGGGATAGGGAGAAGAAAAAAGGAAGATAAAGAGAGAAATAGCCATCGTGTCTGCTGCTATACTCTTGTGTTCTGAAATTGTTGAGCAATATATGAAAGGTGGGATGGTGGCTGTGGTAGTAGTAGTGGTAGTGGTAGTGGTAGTGGTAGTGGTAGTGGTAGTGGTAGTGGTAGTGGTAGTGGTAGTGGTAGTGGTAGTGGTAGTGGTAGTAGTAGTAGTAGTAGTCGTAGTCGTAGTCGTCGTAGTGGTAGTGGCAGTAGGAGTAGTGGTAGTGGTAGTGGTAGTGGTAGTGGTAGTGGTAGTGGTAGTGGTAGTGGTAGTGGTAGTGGTAGTGGTAGTGGTAGTGGTAGTGGTAGTGGTAGTGGTAGTGGTAGTGGTAGTGGTAGTGGTAGTGGTAGTAGTAGTAGTAGAAGAGAGAGAGAGAGGTTTTGTTAAAGGTGCACCTTGGGTGTGTTCGATGCTTTGGGAAGATGCAGAAGGCCTGTGTCACCCGGCCCGGTAGAGCAAAAGAGAGATTGTACTTGGAGAGGTGAATGGATAGTTTTCTTGATATGCTTTGCGCTACCTCCTTCTACGCTCTGCATATCGAGTTACACACAAAGGAAAAAAGGTGGCGAGGTCTAATGCAATACCACGGGACGAGGAACACTCCGACGTAGGGTAGCTAGTCCCTTACCCTCATGCATAGCATATTAGACTTTACATATTGTAGGCCCACCCGTAAGGGGGTGGAGAGAAACAAAGAGAGTGGCAACAAAGAAAGAGAGATAGAGAAAGAAAGATAGAAAGTAAGAGAGGGAGAAGAAGAAAGGAAGAGGAAGAGAGAATGAGAAAGAGAGAATAAACATAAAAGACAAAGAAAACATGAAAGAGAAAGGGGAGAGAACATAAAACGAAGAGTGCAAAGAAAGGTGCAAAGAAAGGGGGAGAAAACCAAGACTTTAGTTTATGTTAACTTTTTTGAGTTACAAGAGAAGAAATCCCTTCTCAAATAATTTAAGAAAGAAAAAGAGAATGAGAATGAAAACAAATTGTTTGTCATAACGTATATAAAATGAAAAACGATGAAGGTCTCTAGCCACTACAAAGTCAAGAATATGGACATCTATTTCTATCCATTAGTCGATGAGCTTAAGATCTTTGGGAGGAGAGGGCCATCGTGGAAGATATGAGCAAGCAGGAAGGTCGAAGTCCGCTAATATACGAGCCATTCTCATGTGAACCATGCATGACTTTCTGGGATTTGGGGAGTGCTAAGGTAAGTAGGCTTCCATTTTCATTGGTAATATCTATCATAACTCGTTCAAGTTTGTATTCACAGGATACAGGTGTTGGGATAAGTCTGGTTATCTCAGGTTATCATGCATGTCCATTGTGTGGGCCACAATTAGACTCCCAAAGGTCACGAACCATGAATCAAGGACATTCTGCTTTCTTGCTAGAGGGTCATGAATTGAGGAAAGGTTTTCTTCAATTGAGGAAAGGTTTTCTTGGACGACCTCTAGCACAAATGAATGCCCAAAGTTGGTACGAGTTGAAAATGGTCCACACAAAGTCACATCCAAATGGAATGTGACGATTCTCAGTTTTCTACGAGTTGCCGTATTAGACCCACTTACAGATCAACCACTTGTTGGATCCCATGCATATTTTCAAGAATGTGGGCAGCTTACTATGGGACCACATCACAGGAAAGAGAGACACTATAGGGGATTGAATTTATTTGAAGGAGGTAGGTAAGATGGGGCCACTTTGGCCATAGTCAAGTGCTGATGGTTGCTTGCAACTACCTCATGCTCCTTGGGGGTTTTGTCCACTAAAGAAGAGTGCATTGTGATGCAAATTATTAGGTCTATCCGCACTCCAACAGGTATGATGTGTTCTCTCAGATCCGCATTTTCTAAAGATAACCAATTATCAAGGCTAAAATCTCATGATTGGCATAAGATATGTCACGTTTATACTACAAATGGATTGTAAATGACATGCATATTTTTCTATTTGGAGTGTAGTTGTCGTTCATAATGCTTCTTCATTTGTGGCAGTTTGCACTACTAATTGCAATCGCAAGATGCCTCACTCCAAAAATACACGTGGAAATTTATAGATTATCAAATTTAGTACAGTGGATCTCATAGAAGGATATCAAGACATCCTCTATTGAATCCCAAGAAGGCGAGGAGCAGTGGAGATAGTCTGTCTCTTTAAGAAGTACCTACCCACTAACATGCTCACGATACAAACCCACCTCGAGGTGCATCTTGTAGATGAAGTGGGGATTGCGAGACATGCCCATACGCGATGGATGTTCTTCTTGGAGCGCTTCATGAAAACCCTGAAAAACTTTATGTGACAATGAGCTTCGCTAGAAGGTAGCATGGCTGAAGATTGGTTTGTGTCTGAGGCATTAGTGCATATCCCATAGTGGCTACCAACAGTGGATTCAGAAAACAATATACTATGGTCACTGAGGACGATGATAGATTGACCAGACATGTGGTGGTTGAAAATGGGGTAGAAAAAGGATGGATGCTGCAATGGAGGAGAAAGTGAATCATTTTTGTATGTTGCACCATGCCTCCATGGAGATGTGGCTCGCTAGGTATGAGTAAGCCAGGAAATATTGGGAAGAAGCGCAATCCAAATTTTGGCATAGTATGCGCCATCGATCAATTTGATATCCCCAGGGCATTGAGGAGATGCTGCGGTTTATGTCTATGTGATGGTTACATGGAGCTTTAATCGCAGCCTCTTGCGAAGAGGTGGAGGTTTCTACTGATGAGGAGTGGGAATTCTTGAGGGAATGTAGTCCAAAGGTGACCACATGTTTTATAAGCTATCATATCATGATTTTATATGTAACAACTAATTAACCGTTTCAATGTACAATACAAAATATATAGTGCAGAGTGGTCGCATGGATGACATTTTTGTGTGGAGCCTATCAACAAATGCGCTCCACAATGGACTGTGGTATCATGGAAAAGTTCAAGAAAGAGAGCCAACAACGAGCCACAGATCCAAAATCCGTTATAGAAGAGATTGAGTATTTTGGAAACTTGCAAAGTATTATCATGGTGGATTACCATAGCTTCTCCATAATCCTATTCGATGTGCAGTGGTTCAAAGTGGTACTGGAAGGAGTCGGGGCAACTCTTCGACGAGGTCCATCTGGATATCTCAAATAGATTCCAAAAAAAGATGCACAGATTTGTGTGACATTTATATTGCTGACCGATTGTGAACAGGTGCATGAACTCATGTTTTTCTAAATTTTATTACAACATAGTATATGTCACACATGTTAAATCTCTCTTGTATGTGATTTTGAATAGGTAATTTTCTATCCAAACCTCGGACAACCTTGATGGTGGTATGTTGTACCTCTAGCTCACCGAAGTGCAAGAGTATATGATGAAAGCAACGTTACCAGTGTAGATGAGGATAGTATGCAGATAGAGAGGTTGATATTGTAAGGGGTGGAGATTGCCCAAAGCTTGGAGCATGTAGAGGAGGCATAATCCGGTAACAATGATGAAAAGGCAGGAGGCCAAGAATTCTTTGAGAACGAGGTGGACTCATCCTTTTGTGGTGACCTTTCTATTGACCTTATAGTGTATGCGGAGTTGTGTCAGGAGATTGCCATGGGACCATAGGCTACGTCATACTTGGAGCATCCATCTACTCAATTCGTTGATGAATCGCTTATAATGGTATTCTAGAATATGAATTATAAGTAAGACCATTTTTTAAAGAGTTATATTACCGTGCTTTGCTTGAATCTTTATATTGATTATGTTAACATGAGTTTCTTTCTGTGCATGTGACATTTGTGAATATTTGGACAGCACGATGAGCCGAGGGATGAGCGACGAGGAGCTACAAGAGATCTTCACATGTATGTCTCCAGATCATCAGATGGCTCAATTCAGAGATATGGGAGACCAAGAGCTGTCTCGAGCACCATCAGGCCGTTCAATTAGATCTACTTTGGCACACTTTGATTCTTCAGTTTCCAGTAGGACAAGGTTGACACTCGGATGGAGAGAGTGGTTCTAGGGGAAGCTGCGGAGACGTGGATGCGGTGAGCCCGTGGTCGGCTTGAGATACAGGTGCTACTCCTCGCTCGTGTGCAGGTTTGAGAGAGGGTGGCTCAGGTTTGAGAGAGGGTGGCTCAGGTGGTTGTTGTAGAGATACTGACGCAGTGTCTCCGTCTCTTCATTCTACTAGAGTTCTGTCACCTATGGGATTTGTCAAACTTGTGGGGACATCTACTCCAGTCACTCCAGCTTTTGCTCAGTCTTCTACAGGTGACACCCCTATGGGTGCTACTCCAAAAGATATCACCCCCATCGGTACATGAGATGTATAGGGGTCTCCTAGATATGCCCAGGAGCGCGATTTGGCAGGTGGGAGAGGACACATCTTAGACATACCCCAGGGGTATGGATACCTTGTAGATGATAGGATAGGAGCCATCATTATGAATGATGAGGAGAGGAGGGTGATGGCTTGTATGAGAGAGTTGTGACAACAAGTTTTTTGGCACGTCTTGGATCATCGAAAGAATATATCAAAGGGGAGTAAGGACTACATAGTAGCATCCTTGCATGAGGAGTTTTTGGTACCGACAACACTAGGTAGGTTTTCCACAGGCTGGATGATGGAGTGCATGCATGCGTACATGTCACACAAATGATCAAACACACCCAAGGCACTTAAGAGTGGGGCTTCAAAGCCCAAGTGGCTAGACGTAGATGACTGGTGCCGACTCATGGAGGAGGCTACAAATGTTGGAGACAGCACGGGAGGCAGCGAGGGCACGACTAGAGGCATGAATGGTCCATCATCTTGGGAGTGGTGGCCACTGGCCTTATTTGGAAGCTTTTATAAGTTTTTATTTTGTTTTTCTCACTTATTTTTTTTACAATATCACTTGTACTGACAATCATGTTTCTAACAATTGTATTTTGTTTTCTTTGCAGCACTCCATTATAAACTACGATTCCATCGGCCTAGAGACTCAAATATGTAGAGAGACACGGTCTCATTGCATTGATCAATAGATTGTATGCAGGCGGTGGCCTAGTAAGTCACTTATCTTTCTTGTTCATAGTTACTAGTTTTAATTAAAATTCATTATTGTATGGTGGACTCATGTGTAGTTGTTTCTTTTTTTGTAGAGTCTGTTAGATGCTCCTTTGCAGGGGGACGAGCTTTCAGATGGCGAGGATCTATAACTTGCGCTTGGATTCGTAGAGCACACATCCTCTTCTTTTTTGGTCATGTGATTTATGTAGCCATTTTCTATGCACTATGTTATTATCATTGACCTTTCTATCTTGCCATGATTCCATGAGTGCTTTCATTAAGCGATATTGTATTTTTTTAAATGTATTAGTCTTGTGGATTCAAGTACACTTTGCCTTCATTTTGATGACCATTGTACACTTTACTGTAACCCTTTTGTATGGCCTAAATACAACACAATGCTACATGTGGCAAGGCAACAAGTTTTTTTTTCTCTATAATTGTTGCTATTAGTTTTTCAAATTTACTTGCACGCATCGCTATTATTATCACAGTTTGTGTCGCAAACAGTGATGGTTCTATGGTGTCGCTAATACCGACGTGTCTAGCAATGATGGGGGCAATTTTTTTGGTGAATATTTTTGTCACTTTAAATGTCAATATGAGGCTTGGATCTTGTAGTCTTGATTAGCTAGGGTAATTTCAGTAGTAATGAAATAATCTTCCATGGACTCGACCCCTATTTTTGCTTCAGCCTCGATTTTTTTTCCTTGGCTATCAAAATCAACAATATTAAGGTGGTTTGATTTACTTAAGCAGTAACTTCTTTTCTTGAATCTCGACAGCATTAAGTATAAGAACAACTGCCTATGGTATCATAAGATTTTCTCTAGTCAACTCTACAAATGTTATCATACGATTTGCTCATATCTTTTCAAAAAGAGAAATCATTTGAGAAGGAAATAAATAGTTTATATTAAAATTTCAAGGAAGATTACATCATGATAGAGTTTTCCAAATTAACTTAAGGAATCTAACCATGGATTTTAGATATATCTACTGACTCGCAAGATGGTTTTTTTTTTAAATTATTCTTATTTTCTAGAATGGTAACCAATTTCTTATACAATGGATAGACAAAATAATTTCTTTTGCCGTAGGGAAAAAATACATGGTTTATTTGGGATGGTTGGTTATTTGGGAAAGACGATTTTCCTAATACAATCTAAGCATGGTATTCCAATACATCCATTGGGTAATAATCAGGCTTTGAAGAATGGATATCTAAAAGTTGGTACTTTAAAGGAAGATTAGGAAGTCCATTTTTGATGTAGTTGCGGCATTTAGAGCGATCAACAATCGTAACTTGTAACGTGTCCACTAGAGTCATCTAGGACACGTCTTAGCAGCCCATCGGCAAGAGTGTTTAGAAAACTCCGCCCGGCACTCCCATGGAATGTTACGGGTTTTGCAATCAAGGTCTTTCCGCGTCTGCCACGTAGCAGAAGTATCCTGGCCGTTTCCCACTTAGGATCGACCGGAATTAGTGTTTTCCTGTTTGGTCATTAGCTAACAGCAACTAGCGTCAGACACGAGCGAACTACTTTACGCAGAAGCGCCAGGTCCGAAGCGGATTCACGCTGCACTTGGTTCAAGGAGAATGGGAAACGAGAGGGATGCAAGGCTCAACCTCTTTGCCATAAGGCATAGTCCCATTCCGTTCCCCTAAAGCAGCGTAAATCGGGTAAGATGTACCTCTAGTCATCGTTCTTGTTATTTGTTTTGATGATGATGATCATCCTGTTGTTTTTCAAGATTTTTGAGGAAAGTTCTCGGCTAACCGGGACCACCCATCCATAGGACGGACCCATGGTCCATCCTCCGCACTTTCCTTGGTTTGTTTTAGTTATGTAATTACCTAACACATTAATTTGACATATAACAAACAGCTCCCTTGATTAATCCCGTTAAGCACTGGTTCCTTCACGTAATCTTATCACGTGACATAGAAAAACAATATCAAACAACTTCTTTGTTATCATATCATCTTTTATCTTTGAAATACAAGGAGTTCCGCCCATAGGCTTGTCCATAATCTGCCCGAAGGCTCATCCAGTAATCCGCTAGGGATCACTATTCCAAGCTTCTGCCCGTAGACTAGTATGCGGGCCTCGAGATCCAATCCCGAGTCACGTTAGCCTCTTGTGCAGGACCCGGAAGGCGAGGGATTTACGGCCAGAGCCCCCCCTGGCACCCAGGCGTCCTCCTACTCCAAGTAGAGCTCAACGGAAAGACCTCTCCCAGCGGGTTCGGTCCACGTTCCCGGCACGGTCAACAACCCCCTTGGTTAGGGTCAGGCAGGCAGTCGGGGGTAACTGAAGCTGCCCCTCCCTTCAGGCCTTCAACCTGAAGCATTTATAATTCTTTTCATCCTTTAGTTCCTTGAGCAAACAATGCAAACAGTGCTTTTTTTTAAACTGTTACAAGCACAATCAATTCCAGTGGTCGTTTATTTGGCAAACTGTTAAGGAGTGACTCCTTCTCTCCGAATGCATCCAGCATTCGATCCGGAATCAATTTCAACTTGGCAAGATTCCTATTGTCCTTGGGTTAGGGTCATATCCTGTTAACCCAACCTAACCAATACCTTAGGTTTTATTAATAGTAAATCCCGGCGGCCATGTCGCTTTAATTTATTGATTTAATCATTTGCGTTCGAGCAAATACCTAACTTCCCTTAACTTGGCAAATTTTCCCTAATGAGGGCGATGTAACAGGATGACTACCCATCCCCTTGCAAGTTCAACTTGCGCAAGAACCTGCCAACCTCATTCCAAGGAATGGCAAAACTTTCTTGTGATCAAACCACAAGGCTATGCGACGTTGCAACTTGTTGCACAAGTGTCGCCTCCATTTCAAGAGATCATTTCACTTTTGAATGGTGTTTTCTGGTCAAGAATTATGATTAGACTCGAAGTAGGGTTTAGGGCGTCTTCTCACTCACCCCAATCCTAATTGCACTAGACCAACAACGTTCGGTCCTAGGGATTCCAACTCAAACCAAGTTCTAGCACTAGGTCGAATGATCCTTAGGGTAGAAACCCTAGATCATTATTTGCTTGCGCATCCCATTGGGTCAATTTTCCGGAAAGGTGGGTAGGACCTTTGGGTTTGAGGACTTCGACTTGGTGTCCAAGTACGTTACTTGGCTACATCTCTAACGTGCCAAGCCCTAACCAGTACTTGAGGTTTTTATTGAGTCGGCTAGCTATGCCTATACGAAACCCTAGCAGTCGTGATACTACAAATGACTTGGGTAAATTGACCTACTTGTCTTTGACAAGGACAATTCTTTCCTAGAGATGATATACTTTATCTAAAGTCGAAAATAGTTGCAAAATGTTACAATACATGTAAGCCTGTAATTCATTACTTTCACATACCATAAGATCCGCAATAGCCCTATCCCTTCCTTTTAGTTAAAGTCAAAAGGCAAGATAATTTGAAGAGTAATCTACATAGGGCTTACTAGGATTTAGGTCAAGGGATAACACCTACAACCTTGTGTCTAAGTATTTGCATTTCATGCTTTTATAAGCCATGCAATCATTCCTAGACGTTACATGATGAAATGAAGTTTGCGAAAGTAAAAGTGCGACCCTTAGATACAACAACATCGTGAGTGAAGTTCATGCAATACTAAGGCAAGAGTCGATTTAATCTATTTGCAAGCATCATCCTCCATGCCATTTATAAGATCGGGGTTCTTTATCATGCCGTGAAACAGAAGTTAATAAATCCCTCACGCGAATCATAACGAAGGGAGTTATTGACTAAATGCAAAATACTCCTTTCCTACATGACCAATGCACTTTAACAATAATCCTAGGCCATATGTGGCTTCCACTTTGAAGATGCATGACGAGACAGTTGCAACTAAGTTCACAAGGAGAATAAGTGCTTTTCATTCATAACTTTGTAGATGCATGATATGCACGGATCCTTTATCTATAATTTATCGAATGTACTATTATCACTACCCATGAATTAATGATAACGTAGAATGGATTTCCCTATGGAGTTAAGCATATTTAAAACATCTCTTCATGTGGAAATATATTTACGGAACCTGGATTTGTGGATCCGCGGTGATATCCACGTGTAAGTCCGGGGAAGAACCTTCCGCCGGTGCGCCTTGTGTCTTCTTGGGCGCCATTGTTGATGACTCTAACTCCGCGGATTCCTCCTATCCTTGGCAAAACAACCTCCACGTCTATCCACTTCTCCCTTACGCCAGAATACCCGTCACAAGGTGTGGGATTTTAAGCTCACTGGGTAAAAACCGCGTGCACAGGGCTTAGGGCCTTCCCTTTAGAAGCTTCTAGGAAGCTTCTATCCTTTTCAGAAAACGTGGGTGGGAGAAGTAATGATTGGGGGAAACTTTGACGACGGAAGGGGGGAAAAAAGAACTACGATGGAGACCCTTATGGTCGTGGCGGCAGCCTGGCGGAATCTGGTGCAGCACGGCAGCGTTCATCCACACGTCGGCCTATCCCTCCTCGGATGCATCACGGTGACTGTCGGCCTGAGCAGGCGGCGACCCCAGGCCCCACTTCGCAATCCTCCTCTCCTCCTCTGCACGGCGACGAGTGTCAGAGCCTCCTCCTCCTCAGCACAGCGACGAGTGTCAGAGCCTCCTCCTCCTCAGCACAGCGACTAGTATCCCCTCCTCTGCACGTAAGCGGGTGTTTATATAGGCATGGGGGGGGAGAGAAGGGCTCCACCACGTGGCCCCTTGCATGGGTTCCCCCCCTCCCATGCAGCCCACGACTCCTCCATCTTAGTTAGGCATCATTATCTTCCCTCAGCCACGCTTCGGCTGAGGGAAAAAAAGAAAAAGAAATTTACCTAAATTCCCATTATTATCCCTTGTCCTCCTCCCAAGAGGAGGTTCTTATGGGAAATATACGGTTTCGAAAAACCGTGACTTGTATGGACTCAGTGGAGGTGTGTTAGTTTAGACTATCCCGTCCGAAACTTCACTGTAACCTTATTATTTCCCTGAAACTTCGCATGGCCGGATATATTACATTCTCTCCCCCTTAGAAGAATCGAGATGTCCTCATCTCGAGTTAAATTGGGGATATTGTTGGTTGAAGGTGCCTTCGTCTATCCAAGTAGCATCTTCCTCGGGATAATCCTTCCACTGGACAAGATATTCTCTCAAGGTTCGGGATCTTAATTGTCTCTCCCTAACATCTAGAAGTCTATCCGGCCTTAGCTCAAGGATTCCTTGACTAGGCATTACAATTTGTTGGTCATCAAGTACATGGTTAGGGTTGGGCACATATTTTTTTAAGAGACTAATATGGAATACATTGTGAACTTTTAGGTTATCAGGAAGTTGCAATTTATAAGCATTGGGTCCCAGGCATTTGAGGATTTTATACAGCCCACAATACCTTGGACTTAGCTTCTTGCATTCTCCTAGAGATAGAGAACTCCTTTTCGGGCGTACACGAATGAAGACCATGTCTCCTTCTCCGAAGACCCTCTCTTGGCGTTTCAAATCCGCATATGCCTTTTGTCTATCTTTGGCTGCTTGTATGTCTTGTCTTATCGACCTTATTTGGTCATCCATGTCCTCCAACATTTGTCTTGAAGCTTCCACTCTTAGGGTTGGATCAGAAAAGTTTAGGGGACTTCGACAATCATGACCATACAATGCCTGGAAAGGGGTCATTTGAATGCTCTGCTGGTAAGAAGCATTGTAGGCAAATTCCACTAACGGCAAGTATTGAATCCACCTCTTCGGCTCTCGACAGCAGTAAGCCCTAAGCATATCCTCAATAATTTTATTCACTCGCTCTGTTTGTCCATCCGTTTGGGGATGGTAGGCGGTGCTAAAACAGAGTTGAGTTCCAATAGCTTCAAAGATAGCTCTCCAGAAGTGTGAAGTGAAGAGAGAATCTCGATCGCTAATGATCCTTCTAGGTAACCCATGTAGCTTGAATATCTCCTTGATAAACACTCTTGCAATGTCGGAGGCTTTATAGTTTGTCTTTACTGGAGTTAGGTGTGCAACCTTAGTAAGCATGTCAACTACAACCATAATGGAGTTGTATCCTCCTTGGACTTGGGGTAAGCCCACCACAAAATCCATACTGATGAATTCCCATTTCATTTGGGGAATGTCAAGTGGTTGCAATTTTCCTGGCATCATGACATGTTCAGCCTTGATACGTTGGCAAGACAAACATTCAGTGACATATTTGAGAACGTCACCTTTGAGCCTCTCCCAATGGTAGCTCTTCCTAACTGCGTTAAGAGTTCTTGCATAGCCAGGATGTCCTGCGAAAGGGGAATCGTGAGCTTCCCATAATATCTTCTGCTTAAGTGACTGGCTTGTTGGTATACATAGCCTTGTTCTGTAGTAGACAAGTCCATTATCAATGGAAAATTCCCGATACTTAGCTTGTGACTTCAGATTTTGCTCCTTGGTAGATATTTCTTTTATCATGGTTTGGTAGGCCAAATCATGGCATGCTTCCTCTCTAGCTAGTTCGAGTCGAGTATAGGGTTGCTTGGCATAGATACCTTTGTAGCCAGAGATCTGGCCCTTGATGGATTCTGCAAGATTAGGGAATTTAGGAATGCCTTGCGACTAAGTGCATCGGCAACTACATTCTCTTTTCCTGGTCGATACTTGATTTCAAAATCATACTCCTCCAATACTTCAATCCATCGACGTTGCCTCATGTTGAGCTCGTTCTGGGTAAAAATCCATTTGAGACTCTTATGATCGGTTACTAGAGTAAACCGGTTACCCAACAAGTAATGTCTCCAAAGCTTTAGAGCATGGATGACAGCTAATAACTCCAGATCATGCGTGGCATAATTCTTTTCATGACTCTTCAATTTCCTTGAAGAATATGCTACTGGATGACCTTCCAGCATAAGTACACACCCCAAGGCAAGAATGCTGGCATCAGTTACTACCTCGAACTCCTTATTGAGGTCAAGAAGTTTTAGAATAGGTGCTGATACCAAACATTGCTTCAATTGGTCGAAGCTATTTTGTTCGGGAGTTGACCATGTAATAGAAGTCTACTTCTTTAGTAAGTCGGTAAGAGGTGCTGCAATCAAAGCATAGTTTTTGATAAAAACCCTATACCATCCTGTCAAGCCAAGAAAACTACGTATTTCTTTGACGGATACTGGTATTGGCCATTCAAGCACATCACTGACTTTGGCTGGGTCTACTGATATTCCTTCTGGTGATACTATGAATCCTAGATATTTAATTTGACGTTTGAAGAATGCACACTTCTTCATTTTTGCATACAGCTTATGAGACCTCATTGTTTCAAGGACAATCCGAAGTTGAGGTTCATGATCTTCTTCCTGTTTAGAATAAACTAAAGTTTCATCGAAGAAGACAAGCACGAAATCATCAAGATATGGTCTAAAAATATCCTGCATTAATCTATTGAAGGTGGCAGGTGCATTTGTAAGCCCGAATGACATAACCAAGAATTCAAAGTGCCCATATCTTGTATTGAAGGCCGTTTTTGGAATATCTTCATCCTTGATCCTTATTTGATAGTAACCTGTCCTGAGATCAATTTTGGAGAAGATCTTTGCACCTTGAAGGCGATCAAGAAGCTCATCTATTCTAGGAATAGGATACTTATTCTTGACTATTGATTGATTCAGCCCACGGTAATCAATACATAGTCGAAGTGTCCCATCTTTCTTTTCCTGGAATAGTACTAGAGCTCCCCATGGCGAGTTGCTAGGCCGGATGTAACCCTGATCTAACAGTTGCTTGAGTTGTTCCTTCAACTCAATAGTTTTTGGTATGGACATTCTATAAGGTCTCTTTGCAATTGGCGCAGCTCCAGGCATTAGCCTTATTTCATGATCAACTTCTCTTGGAGGTGGAAGTTCAGTTAATTCCTCAGGGAATACGTCAGCGTATTCCTTTAGCCAAGAGGGTCCCTCATGAAACTCTTGCCTTTGATCTAATTTGTTAAGTTTGATCAGGTAAATAGGTAATCCTTTTCTAACCCCTTTTATGATCCGGGATACTTTGGCTAACTGGATTCTTGGCACTCCTGCCTCACCTTGAGTCGTAACAAACTCTCTTTCAGAGTTTCGAAAGGAAACTTGACCCTTCCCACAGTGGATGTGAGCGTCATTAGGCTTAAGCCAATCCATCCCGAGTAGACACTCATGGATACCTAAATTCATGACTCTGAATTTGACTGAGGTTTTCTTTCCTCCCAGATAGAACTCCTCCTTAGCAGTTTGCCTGGTACAAGTTACCTCACGACCGTTTGCCAATTCCACAAGTAGGGTGGGAGCTTCTACTGTGGCTATTCCTAATCTTTTAGCACACGCTGGTGAGATAAAGGAATGTGTATTGCCACAATCAATCAAGGTTTTGAAACCTTTACCTTGATAGTCCGACGGTGTTTGAATCACCGAGAACTGGCGATTCGGCCCCTTCTTGTGTAAAGCGGCATGGACTGTCACTCTTTTGAATTCCGCTTCCATAGTCGGATCTTCCTCTTCTTCTACTTCACATCTTTGCCTATTGGTAATGCAGGCAGTTCTCCCTCTTCCACGGGTGGCGGCTCCTTGACCGCGGCCTGCACCTTGACGGTGTCCCTCGCTGAGCTTGGGACATTGCCTTTTGAAGTGACTGAGTTCGTTGCAGTGGAAACATCGGAGGTTTCAGCCATTACTGTGAGTAGGAACAAAGTTATTGACGTTATTTGTCCTTGCTTTCTTCCTTTGTCCCTGATTGTGGCCTTGAACTCTCTTAACTTGGGGTCTGAATGCTCCTCTGTTCGGGTCGCTATAAGACCAATTCTTAATACCCCTTGGTTTAGCTTGCACTTCCTGAATTATAGGTGCCGCTCGAATGAGTGCATCCTAAAGATCTGATGGTCGCATAGATTTGAGACGAGTATTTACAGGTGGATTTAAGCTCGCGCAAAATTTGGACACCTGCTGTGTCGTATCCATTTGTGGTGCGTACTTTAAGAGTGAGACAAATTTAGAGTAGTATGCGTCAAGGGTGAGTCCTAACTGTTTTAGCTCATAGAACTCATTCATTTTCTGTGTACGATATGCAGGTGGCAAATATCTCCCCTGCACGGCTTGCTTTAACTTCTCCCAGGTAACGGACCCCTCTGAAGCCCCTTGATCCTTGCACCATTGTTTCCACCATAGTCTAGCTTCACCGGTGAGTTTTAATTTGGCTAGCGTGGCCTGATTGGTAGGAGCAATACCAGCTGCTTCGAAGTAATCCTCCATAGATTCAATCCAAATTTCAGCATCAGACTGGACAAATCTGCCTTTCCCGTCAAACTCGGGTGGCTTTATCTGCTTGAGGAGGAACTTCTTCTCCTGGATCACAGCGGTACTTGATGTAGGGGGCGAATTTGGAACCTGTACCTGGGGTTGTGCCTGAGTAAAAGTTTTCTTAACATTATTGTATGATAATTGACATTAGCTTATCTTTAGTTCAGCTATCTCGTAAATCATGAAGCTACTTAACTTTTCGTAACAACCCTGATGCACAATCGGATATTGATAAAGGAAGTCCTTATTTATATTTACATGGGCGTAGCCTTATACAACATCTCGTGTGATTACATTTAGTTTGGGGAGAACAACGTTGTATTGCATTTGTCTACAGGAACTGTGTAATAGTAGGGTTTTGGGTTATGGATCTTTAGGAATCGATACTTCATTGGAAGTTCAGGATATCGTTTCCGCTGGAATCCATATTTCCCATGGCGGCCCAACACCTTAATCCTGTCGGCTGGCATTATATGGGTTACTTCCTCATATACATATGAGTTCAATTCAACCCTTCGACCTTGAATATGCAAAGTCGAATTTACGTGAGCTTCCACAAAAATGAACAGCTTCACGACTTTCAAATCTTCCAACCACTTGATCCTCTTTAGGTTGGTTTGTAGATAAGCGAACCGGTGGGCAGCTATGTAGTAGATTCCTGAAGACCCAGTCCATCTTCGTTCTATGTATAAAGGTGATGGATTATAAATCTGTTCCAGGATGTTCATCATTTCAACTCTCTGCCTATAATGCGGAGAATGCATTGCAGTCATAAACATGATCCGGAACACCAAAAACTTGTTCCACGCTTCATAGTTCTGCAAGACAGTATTGAAGATGAGGAAATGTTTGGACAGCAACAATTTCTTTACTTCATTTTATTGAGATCTCACGAAAACAATTCCGTTGTTGGTCGGCTCTGATACCAACTGTAACGTGTCCACTAGAGTCATCTAGGACACGTCTTAGCAGCCCATCGGGAAGAGTGTTTAGAAAACTCCGCCCGGCACTCCCATGGAATGTTACGGGTTTTGCAATCTAGGTCTTTCCGCGTCTGCCACGTAGCGGAAGTATCCTGGCCGTTTCCCACTTAGGATCGACCGGAATTAGTGTTTTCCTGTTTAGTCATTAGCTAACAGCAACTAGCGTCAGACCCGAGCGAACTACTTTACGCAGAAGCACCAGGTCCGAAGCGGATTCACGCTGCACTTGGTTCAAGGAGAATGGGAAACGAGAGGGATGCAAGGCTCAACCTCTCTGCCATAAGGCATAGTCCCATTCCGTTCCCCTAAAGCAGCGTAAATCGGGTAAGATGTACCTCTAGTCATCGTTCTCGTTATTTGTTTTGATGATGATGATCATCCTGTTGTTTTTCAAGATTTTTGAGGAAAGTTCCCGGCTAACCGGGACCACCCATCCATAGGACGGACCCATGGTCCATCCTCCACACTTTCCTTGGTTTGTTTTAGTTATGTAATTACCTAACACATTAATTTGACATATAACAAACAGCTCCCTTGATTAATCCCGTTAAGCACTGGTTCCTTCACGTAATCTTATCACGTGACATAGAAAAACAATATCAAACAACTTCTTTGTTATCATATCATCTTTTATCTTTGAAATACAAGGAGTTCCGCCCGTAGGCTTGTCCATAATCTGCCCGAAGGCTCATCCAGTAATCCGCTAGGGATCACTATTCCAAGCTTCTGCCCGTAGACTAGTATGGGGGCCTCGAGATCCAATCCCAAGTCACGTTAGCCTCTTGTGCAAGACCCGGAAGGCGAGGGATTTACGGCCAGAGCCCCCCCTGGCACCCAGGCGTCCTCCTGCTCTAAGTAGAGCTCAACGGAAAGACCTCTCGCAGCGGGTTCGGTCCACGTTCCCGGCACGGTCAACAACCCCCTTGGTTAGGGTTAGGCAGACAGTCGGGGGTAACTGAAGCTGCCCCTCCCTTCAGGCCTTCAACCTGAAGCATTTATAATTCTTTTTATCCTTTAGTTCCTTGAGCAAACAATGCAAACAGTGCTTTTTTTTAAACTGTTACAAGCACAATCAATTCCAGTGGTCGTTTATTTGGCAAACTGTTAAGGAGTGACTCCTTCTCTCCGAATGCATCCAGCATTCGATCCGGAATCAATTTCAACTTGGCAAGATTCCTATTGTCCTTGGGTTAGGGTCATATCCTGTTAACCCAACCTAACCAATACCTTAGGTTTTATTAATAGTAAATCCCGGCGGCCATGTCGCTTTAATTTATTGATTTAATCATTTGCGTCCGAGCAAATACCTAACTTCCCTTAACTTGGCAAATTTTTCCTAATGAGGGCGATGTAACAGGATGACTACCCATCCCCTTGCAAGTTCAACTTGCGCAAGAACCTGCCAACCTCATTCCAAGGAATGGCAAAACTTTCTTGTGATCAAACCACAAGGCTATGCGACGTTGCAACTTGTTGCACAAGTGTCGCCTCCATTCCAAGAGATCATTTCACTTTTGAATGGTGTTTTCTGGTCAAGAATTATGATTAGACTTGAAGTAGGGTTTAGGGCGTCTTCTCACTCACCCCAATCCTAATTGCACTAGACCGACAACGTTCGGTCCTAGGGATTCCAACTCAAACCAAGTTCTAGCACTAGGTCGAATGATCCTTAGGGTAGAAACCCTAGATCATTATTTGCTTGCGCGTCCCATTGGGTCAATTTTCTGGAAAGGTGGGTAGGACCTTTGGGTTTGAGGACTTCGACTTGGTGTCCAAGTACGTTACTTGGCTACATCTCTAACGTGCCAAGCCCTAACTAGTACTTGAGGTTTTTATTGAATCGGCTAGCTATGCCTATACGAAACCCTAGCAGTCGTGATACTACAAATGACTTGGGTAAATTGACCTACTTGTCTTTGACAAGGACAATTCTTTCCTAGAGATGATATACTTTATCTAAAGTCGAAAATAGTTGCAAAATGTTACAATACATGTAAGCCTGTAATTCATTACTTTCACATACCATAAGATCCGCAATAGGCCTATCCCTTCCTTTTAGTTAAAGTCAAAAGGCAAGATAATTTGAAGAGTAATCTACATAGGGCTTACTAGGATTTAGGTCAAAGGATAACACCTACAACCTTGTGTCTAAGTATTTGCATTTCATGCTTTTATAAGCCATGCAATCATTCCTAGACGTTACATGATGAAATGAAGTTTGCGAAAGTAAAAGTGCGACCCTTAGATACAACAACATCGTGAGTGAAGTTCATGCAATACTAATGCAAGAGTCGATTTAATCTATTTGCAAGCATCATCCTCCATGCCATTTATAAGATCGGGGTTCTTTATCATGCCGTGAAACAGAAGTTAATAAATCCCTCACGCGAATCATAACGAAGGGAGTTATTGACTAAATGCAAAATACTCCTTTCCTACATGACCAATGCACTTTAACAATAATCCTAGGCCATATGTGGCTTCCACTTTGAAGATGCATGACGAGAGAGTTGCAACTAAGTTCACAAGGAGAATAATTGCTTTTCATTCATAACTTTGTAGATGCATGATATGCACGGATCCTTTATCTATAATTTATCGAATGTACTATTATCACTACCCATGAATTAATGATAACATAGAATGGATTTCCCTATGGAGTTAAGCGTATTTAAAACATCTCTTCATGTGGAAATATATTTACGGAACCTGGATTTGTGGATCCGCGGTGATATCCACGTGTAAGTCCGGGGAAGAACCTTCCACGGGTGCGCCTTCTGTCTTCTTGGGCGCCATCGTTGATGACTCTAACTCCGCGGATTCCTCCTATCCTTGGCAAAACAACCTCCACGTCTATCCGCTTCTCCCTTACGCCGGAATACCCGTCACAAGGTGTGGGATTTTAAGCTCACTGGGTAAAGACCGCGTGCACAGGGCTTAGGGCCTTCCCTTTAGAAGCTTCTAGGAAGCTTCTATCCTTTTCAGAAAACGTGGGTGGGAGAAGTAATGATTGGGGGAAAATTTGACGACGGAAGGGGGGAAAAAAGAACTATGATGGAGACCCTTATGGTCGTGGCGGCAGCCTGGCGGAATCTGGTGCAGCACGGCAGCGTTCATCCACACGTCGGCCTATCCCTCCTCGGATGCAGCACGGTGACTGCTGGCCTGAGCAGGCGGCGACCCCAGGCCCCACTTCGCAATCCTCCTCTCCTCCTCTGCACGGCGACGAGTGTCAGAGCCTCCTCCTCCTCAGCACAGCGACGAGTGTCAGAGCCTCCTCCTCCTCAACACAGCGACTAGTATCCCCTCCTCTGCACGTAAGCGGGTGTTTATATAGGCATGGGGGGGGAGAGAAGGGCTCCACCACGTGGCCCCTTGCATGGGTTCCCCCCCTCCCATGCAGCCCACGACTCCTCCATCTTAGTTAGGCATCATTATCTTCCCTCAACCACGCTTCGACTGAGGGAAAAAAAGAAAAAGAAATTTACCTAAATTCCCATTATTATCCCTTGTCCTCCTCCCAAGAGGAGGTTCTTATGGAAAATATATGGTTTCGAAAAACCGTGACTTGTATGGACTCAGTGGAGGTGTGTTAGTTTAGACTATCCCGTCCGAAACTTCACTGTAACCTTATTATTTCCTTGAAACTTCGCATGGCCGGAAATATTACATAACTCGATCCGCTGGGATGACCTTTGTTGCTTCCTTGTAAACATATCAATTTAGTTTAACCTTCCGGGCTCTAGTGAATAAAGTTGAGTTCACTTTGGATTCATGGAATAAATAAACCTTCACGATTTTAAGGTTTTCCATCCATCTTATTCTCTTCAAATTGGTCTGAAGGAAGGCAAGATGGTTTGCATTGATATAATGATATCCACAGCTTATCATCCAACGTATTTCTCAATATAGTAGAGAAGGATCATAGATGTGATCTAGAATCTGCATTACTTGCATTCTCCATCCATAATCCACAAAATGCATTGCTGATGTAAACATTGCTCGAAAGACTAGAAATCACTCTCAATCTTTGTCTCTTTGGGTAAGACAAAAAACACATATCAGCAACCAAGAGAAGGGGAAAGAACTCATATCTTAGGCTACAACTACCAAAATTTTTTTAATTTCTTTTGGATCTGATACCAGTTGCAGCATACCCACTTTGCTTACGTGATGAGTAACGTTTTAGTAGTTGTCCAGAGTTTATCTTCTAGCCATTGCCATTTGTACTCTAACCAGAATGATTGTCTAATTTTGTCCGGCTAGTTAACCCTAGGTCTGCCCCACAAGGGAAGCGTCCTGCCATTACCCATGGAGAACCGACCTTGAAGATTCCTACTTGACCCAACATTCACCTATCACCAACTAACTCACATCCGGAGGTGTCCTTCGAGAGGTTTATTGTTCAGAAGGAGCTACTGCCATTACCCTTGGTTCATGGAGTACAACACTTTTTTTCAGTAGTAGCAGACTAAGGATTTATGAAATCCATAGCAGTGCTGTGGCACAGCCACTGTACCTTTCCCCTAAGATAATTTACAGTTAAACCCTAAGTAAGTCGGTGAATCGGTCCTTCTTAGAGTTTCTTCCTAGCGTTTGTTTTTGGGGAAACCTCTCGGTTGACCACCCTACCATAGGACTAGATTCGTTGAGAATCCATCCACTCACTTCCCTCTATGAAGGTTATTAGTTATCTAATTACCTACCACATCACGTGAAACATATAAACATAGCTTCCTTAATTAAAATTTCCTTTATGCACAGTTGTTTGTTTGCATAATTTAGTCATAAACATATAATCAGAATAAAACAAATTCATTAATTATATTACATAATGTGTGTTCTCTTACCCATACATGAGAAAAATTACAATTTCATGTGCTGCCTCATCCGACGTTGTTGAAGGGGTTTTTGTCGAAAGGTCGGATCCACCGAGGATCAGAGGTAGAAGAAAGTAGAGATAGGAGATGGAAGAGAAGATAAAGAATACACAAGAGGTAAACACAATAATGACAAAGCATAATGAACTGAATCAATATGTATTAAAAGAACTTGGAATCCTTGCACTACTCAAAAGCAATCTCTAGGCATTAGATCTCCTAGAGCTTCTTCGTAGAACAAAACATGCATCAAAATTACAGCTCCTTTGCTGCTCAGAACCCAAATCTGATGGCTCTGTTGGCTTCAAAAGGGGGGTAAAACTGCAGGACACCTACTCACGGATCTCCTAGATCACTTCTTCTTCCTCTTCTAGTTCAAACTGCAGTTTTCAGCCTATCAAAAGCAATCGCGACGCCTGTGATTTCGTCAATCTGTCTTTTTTATGAAAATCCCATAACTGGCTTAAAAAGCAACTTGCTTCTTGCATGCCATCCTAATCTAGAAGCTTTTCTAACTTTTTCAGATTTTTTCAATAAAAAATATCAAAATAGGCTAAAATTATCCAAAAATCTAGTATTTTTAGATAATCCATGCCACTCACACTAGTACTAATGAATTAGATCACATTGACTCTCTTGATCAATAAGAAAGTCAGATGATGATGCATTCCATGCTTTTTCACACTGTGTCCGCATAGCATCACGACATCCACCCTCTCTGAACGTGCACATCCTTCAGTATGTACCAAAATCCTAGTTGTTATTGGATTCTGAGTCCTCCTCATCCTTTGTAACTATATCCTTTGCTTCTTCATCTTCCATATCTTCCTGGCTACCCCCTGTATCATGGCCACCATTTTCTTCCAAATCTGGCAACTCATAGGCATTAGATTTCCACCTCTTGAATAATTTAATTCTTTTCCTTGCTACTGGAAGTCTTATGGCTGTCCCATCTAGCTCATTTAATTCATAAGTAGCATTATCAAATACATGTCTTACCACATAGGATCTAAAACATCTTTTGGAAACTTTACACATGGCACTGTGTTGGTTGTCTAAACTGCTATCATAAACCAATACCCAATCCCCATCTTGTATGGTTCTTGGTCTCAATCTATGTCTTTTGTCAAACCGTTTCTTGTTTTATATCCTTGTTGCCCTTAACTTTGCAATTGCTGCCTCTATGTCTTCTGACTTTCTTTCTAACTATCTAATGCATAAGGCCAATAACTCCTCTCGATTCAACTCCTCCTCCCAAGGTAGCACACTGCATGTGACTGTCATCTCTTCTATTGACATGATAGGTTTTTGACCATACATAAATTCTGCAGCATATATCCTGTAACGGCACTATGAGTTGTTATATGTCAGCCCACAAAGCATAAGGGAGCAATCGTGGCCACTCTTTTACCTTCTCTCCACATGCTTTTGCCAATGCCTTCACAATAGGTGGATGACCTCTTTCATGTTTTCCATTTCCTTCAAGGTTATAGGCTAAAGTTAAAGCAAGCTTTATCCCCAACCATGCAAAGAAATCATAAGCTTCATATGCATCCAGTTCACCCCTATATGTAGTAATTTTTTCCACACAATCATACCAACAAAAGATCTCTTCTAAGAGAAAAGTACACATAACATTTGTTGTCTTAGTACATAGAGCTCTCTCTTCTACTTGATTAGTCAAGTCTTCATGAGCAAGCACAAGATATCTCATTTTCCAAAGACCTATAGGCATTGTGTCCAAATCCACCACCCACTTAAAATGAAGAGACAATGGATATGTGGGCTACAATCCATCCTGATGTCTCACAGATGAATACATTTGACATGTCATACATGTTTCCACAAAGTGAGCAACATCCTTATACCTTGCTCAAGTAAATTACTCAAGAATATATGTGTGCATCATGTGGGTTCAAAATAAGGTATTTTTAAAATACCATTTTTATATATTTTTTACATACAAATGGGTGTAATATAAAGGGGTTATTTACATATTGAATAGAAAAGGGTTATATTTTATTCAAGAAAAAATCATAGATAATGATATTTATAAATAGGCCTTGAATGCACATGATGTAGAGGATATACATATAGTAACTACCTTGAGATACCCTACTACCAATATCTTTCTTTGATCTTTGCAAAAGTACCCTAAACACCTCTATGACCAGCCCATAAGCTTTCATGAAATTCTTGCATAACATTTACTTGTGAAGCTCTATCACCCAAAACTCGCAATGGCATACCCTGTTTCTTTTTACCATGTTTTCATAAGTATCCATCTTTTAAGAAAAATCCATAGGCTTTCCTCTTAATCTTTTTAAACTCCTCATCTGACCATTCATCATTTTTTGTTAATGTACTAAGGTATTGACCAATTCTCAGCCACTCTCCTGCATATCTGTCTTCCGAAAACACTTCTACACAAGATGCAAAACATCTAAACTGTCTTCTCTTTGTTGTCCAAGCTTCTGCTAATGTTGTAGCAATACCTTGCATTGCTAAATTCACTCTTGCAACATCATTTTTAGCCGCAAGAAAGTCATATTCTTCCTCCTCATCCATCATCCCATCTTCATTCTCATAGCATGCTCGAGATAACATATCTGCCACTGGGTTATCTCTTCCTGCAATATGTTGAAATTCAAGGTTCAAAGATTTAATCTATGCAATCCACCGGAGCATAGCAATGTTCAAGATAATACAATTAGTAATCATACCCAATACCAGCAAACAATCAGTCTCAATGACTACATAAGCATCCATAAAATACTCCTTACCACATTTAAGGATTGTCACAATTTCCCATAATTCTCTTTTAACCTATGGATACCTTCTCTGTCGTTCAGTCAATACTTTAGCACCAAAGCGTATTGCATATCTTTGCCCTTCCTCATCATCTTGCCCAATTGCCCATCTAATCCCGATTTTGGGCTTGTATCCACAGTAATAATGATAGGCTTTCCATGTGAATAGTCAGCCTTTCTCAATGCAGGAGCATATTTTAAGAGATGCTTCAATTTCTTCATTGTTTTCTGATACTTTCTTTCCCAATGAAATCTCTGACCTTTTCTATGAAGTTGATAAAGAGCATCGGCTACATGTGCAAAGTGAGGAATCCATATCAAATAGAACACGCATGCTCCAAAGAATCTACACACCTCTAATACATTTGTGCATACATCTTGCACCACTACAAGATATTGGCATTATACCGACGTTAAAAGCGACAAAAATGTAAATAAAGAAATTTTTCCCTGTTGTCGCAAAATGTCTCGTTATTGGCGATGCCATAGAATAGTTCATATTAGCGTCATTATCAGTGTCGCTATTTACGTTAGTATCAGCATCGTAAATGCGATGCTGATAGCGACACAAATAGCGACGTGATGCCAATAACGACGCGTGTAGGTAAATTTGCGAGGCTAATAGTGACGGTAATAGGAAAAAAATTTGTGGCAGGGCAACTAGCACTATGTGCTTTATTTGGGCCATACAAAATAGTTTCTGCACTATGTACAATGCTAGTGTAAATAAAGACATAGTGTACTTAAAATCATAACACTAATACATAAAATAAATACATGATCACATAATGAAAGTGACTGGTACAATCATGGCAAGATATCACTACTATATAGAAAATCTCTACACAGATCATGCAATCAAAAAAGAAGGGTGTGTGAGCTCCAGGGATCCAAGGGTGAGCTATATATCCTCGCCATCCGAAATCTCGTCTTATTGCAAAGGAGCATCGAACGGACTTTGCAAAAAAAGAAACAACTACACATGAGTCCACCATACAATAATGCATTCTAATTAAACATGGTAACTACAGACAAGAAAGATGAGTGACTTACAGGGCTGCCGCGTCTATACAATCGGTCGATCAATGTAGTGAGACCGTGCCTCTTTGCATATCAAGTCTCAAGGCCGGTCGGATCACGATTTGTAATGGAGTGCTGCAAGAAAAACAAAATACTAACTGTTAGGAACATGATTGTTAGTACAAAGGATATTGCAAAAAAATAAGCAAGCAAAACAAAAGAAAAACTTACAAAGTCCTCCAGATATGTTCTGTGGCTGCCACTCCCAAGATGATGGACCACTCTAGCCTCTAGTCATGCACTTGCTACCTCGCGCTTGTAACTCCCAAGATGATGGACTACTCCAGCCTCTAGTCGTGCCCTCGCTGCCTCACGCTACTAACTCCAACGTCCTGGAGAATCTATAGCCTCCTCCCTTAGTCGGCGCCAATCGTCCACATCTAGCCACTCGGGCTTTGCAGCCCCACTCTTGAGTGCCTTGTATGCATCCGATTGTCTATGTGACATATATGCATGCATGCACTCCATCATCCAACTTGTAGAAAACCTATATGATGTGGCTGGAATCGAAAACTCCTCATGCAAGGATGCTACTATGTAGTCCTTACTCCCCTCTGGTATGTTTTTCCAATGATCTAAGACATTGTGCCAAAAAACTTGTTGGCACAACTCTCTCATGTAAGCCATCATCGTCCTCCCCTCATCATTCATGATGATGACTCCTGATCTATCATGGACAAGATAGGCATACCCCAGAGGGGTATGCATAAGATGGGTCCTCTCCCACCTGCGAGCACGCTCCTGGGCATATCTAGGAGACCCCTGTACATCTGGTATACCGACCGGGGTAATATCTATCAATGTAGCACCCATAGGGGTGCCACCTATAGACGGCTGAGCAAAAGCCAAAGTAACTAGAGTAGACATCCCCACAGGTGTGACAAATCCTGGAGGTGACACAATTCCACTAGAACGATGAGACAGAGACACTACATCCATGCCTCCATAGCAACCACCTGAGCCACGCTCCCTGGAAATGCCACGAGAGCGAGGAGTAGCACCTATAACTCGTACCGACTGCGAGCTCACTGCCTCTATATCTCTGCAGCATCCCGCTGACCCTAAAGAACTCCCTCCCTCTGGTCCAAGTCTAGAGCGTCGACCTCATGTGCTCCAAGTTGAAGTATCTGATCGTGCCAAAGTAGATCTAATAGAGTGGCCTGATGATGTCCGAGACAATTCCTGGTCCGCCATGTCTCTGAATCTCACCATCTAATCTAAAGACATGCGTATGAAGATATCATGCAACTCCTCATCGCTTATCCCTTGACTCATCCTGATGATCTAAGTATCCACAAATGTCACTTGCACAGAAAAAAAATGATGTTAGCATAATCAATTTAAATCATACAAAGCACGGTAATATAAATCCTAAAAAAATGATCTCACTTAAAATGCATATCTTATGTACCCTTATTATAAGCGATTAGTCAACGAATTGAGTAAGTAGATGCTCCAAGTATGAAGTATCCTATGGTCCCATGTCAATCTCCTAACACAACTCTGCATACACTAGAAGGTCCATAGACATGTCACCACAAAAGGATGAGTCCACCTCGTTCTCAAAGAATTCTTGGACTCCTGTATTTCCATCATTGTTACCCAATGTTGGCTCCTCTACATGCTCCAAGCTTTCAGTGGCCTCCACCCCTTTCAATATCGACCCATCTATTTGCATATAGTCCTCATCTATGCTTGGAGCATCGCTTTGATCATATACCTTCACACTTCGGGGAACTGAAGGTATAACATACCACCATCGAGGTTATTGGGGGTTTGGATAGAAAATTACATGTTCACAAACACATACAAGAGAGATTAAATTATTGTAACATGTACCATGTCGTAATACAATTAACAAACAAATGAGTTTATACACCTGTTCACAATGGGCCGGCAACACAAAGGTGTCACATAAATCCCTCAATTTTTTTAAAGAATCTATTTTGAGAAATCCAGATGGACTTCGTCGAACTGTTGCTCGAACTCCTTCAAGTACCACTTTGAACCACTACACATCAAATAGTATCATGGAGAAGCTACGGTAATCCATTGTAACAATACTTTGCAAGTTTCCAAAATACTCCATCTCATCTATAACCGTGTTTGGATCCGTTGCTCGTCGTTGACTCTCTTACTCGAACCTTGCCATGATACCACACTCTGTTATGGAGCGCATTTTTTCAATACGCTCCACGCGAAAATGCCGTCCCCACGACCATGCTGCACTATATATTTTGTACTGTGCATTGAAACACTCAAATTATTTGTTGCATATAAAATATAGATATGGCAAATCCTAAACACATCATCACCTTGGACTACATCCCCTCAAGAATTCCCACTCCTCGGTTGAGGCCTCTGTCCCTTCGCGAGACGCTGCGATCAAAGCTCCATGCAACCATCGCGTTGATATGAACCGCGGCATCTCCTTCATACCCTCGGGATATCGAATTGGTCTATGGCATGTACTACGTCGAAATTCATATCGCGGTTCCTCTCGATCTTGCCTAGCTTGCTGGTACCTGGCAAGCCACGTCTCCACTTCATCTACACTTCATCTACAAGATGCATAAGAAGGTGGATTTGTATCGTGAGCATGCTGATAGGTAAATATTTCTCAAAGGGATGGACCATCTCCACTGCTCCCCACCTCGCGAATTCAATAGAGGATGTCTTAATCTCCTTCTGTGAGATCCATTGCACTAAAGTCGACAACCTGTAAATGGCCCCATGTATTTTTTGAGTAAGGCATCTTGCGATCGCGATCGGTAGTACAAACTGCCACAAATGAGAAAGCATTATGAACAATGACTACACTCCAAATAGCAAAATTTGCATGCCAATTACAATCCATTCGTAGTACAAACCTGACATATCTTATGCCAGTCATAGGATTTTAGCCCTGATAATTGGTCGTCTTTAAAAAACGTAGACCTAAGAGAACGCATCATACCCATCGAAGTGCAGATAGACTTGATTATTTGCTTCACAATGCTCTCTTCTTTAGTAGACAAAACCCAAGGAGCGTGAGGTAGTTGCATGCGACCATCAGCACTCGACTGCAGCCAAAGTGCCTCCATCTTGTCTACCTCCTTCAAATCCATTAGTGCCCCTATAGTGTCTCTTTTTCCTGTGATGTGGTCCCAAAACAAGCTTCCCACATTTTTGAAAATATGAATGGGATCCAAAAAGTGGTTGATCTGTAAGTGGGTCCAATATGGCAACTCGTAGAAAGCTAAGAACCGTCACATTCCGTTTGGATGTGACTCCGCATGGACCATTTTCAGCTCGTACCAACTTCTTGCGACATTCATACGTATTGGAGATCATTCAAGAAAACCTTCCTTGAGTTCATGACCCTCTGGCAAGAAAGCGGCGTGTCCTTGATATACCATCTTCTTCATGGTTCATGACCTTTGGGAGTCTAACTGTGGCCCACACAATGGACATGCATGATAACCTGAGGTAACCAGACCTATTCCAACACCTCTATCTAGTGAATACAAACTTGAACGAGCTATGATAGATATTACCAACGAGAACGGAAGCTTATTTACTTGGGCACTCTCCGAATCCTCGAAAGTCATACATCGTCCACATGAGAATGGCTCGAATATTGGCGGACTGTCAACCATCGCACTTGCTCATATCTTGTACGGTGACCCCCTCCTCCCACAAAATCTTAAGCTCATCAACTAATGGATGAAGATACACGTCCATATTTTTGACTTTGTAGTAGCCGGGGACAAGTAAGCTAAGGATGAGATGTCATTTCTTCATAGAAAGCCATGGAGGGATATTGTAGTTGACAAAGACTATAGGCCACACACTGTAAGAAGTTGAGCGTAGACCGAATAGGTTCACACCATCCATTGCAAGACCAAGCCAAAGATTTCTTGGCTCTCGGGTAAAGCTTGGGAAGGTAGAGTCAATGTGGCTCCATGCACGTGAATCCGCTGATATTCATTGAACTCCATCTGTGGACCTATTCTGCATATGCTACGTTGTCAAGCTCGCCATGTCAGATGTACAAAACATGTGGTTTATGCAGGGGATAAGCGAAAAGTGTCTAAGAAATTTTTGAGGGATGGTTTGCTCTTACAAGTCCCGTCGATACATGTGAGCACCACATTTTGGACATATCTCGATAGTCTCATATTCTCCTCGAAACAGTATGCAATCGTTGATACAGGCATGGATGCTGTTGTAGTCCATGCCAAGCTTTCATAAAACATATCGTGCATCATCATGAGACTCAGGCATGGTATTTATAGGTGGTAATATATGATATTTCAGTAACCTGAAAAAAATCATAAAACACCTTGAAAAAGCACAAATGTTTTTAATGATAATGTCGAAAAGAAATCAACAAAGTATATGCACAAGGTACCTGAACAACTCGGTCACACTTGCATTGCTCCACCCGTATTTTGCTTATACACTTAGGAGTGCAAGCAGTGTCTTCAGGCGAGATACTCGGCACCCATCATATAATGGTATGGATGCTTCCTCTCTAAGCGGACCAGAAGTCTCGACATCCATGGAAATCAATGCATCGATCATTGCCTCCACATCTCAGGCTCCAAAATTGTAGGTAGGTTTGAAAGGTTGCATGTCTCCTTTGGTATTGATGGTATAGATTGGTCAGTACCTTCCAAGTGGTAGATTCGCTCAGGCACTCCATCCATCGCATGACCACGAACTCTTCTAATTGGCTGCAGAGGGTGCACTCCTCCTTGGGACAAGACGTCACCTCCCTAGATAAAAAATTTGCCAGCCACACTCAAAATTCTTGTATATGGTATTCAATTAGCTTGTGAGTACAATGCATGATTGATATTAACTTTTCTTACCATTTGCTGAAAATCCAAGATCACCTGATCAATGATCTCAGATTGAAACTCGCCGAAGCATCGTACGTGTTCTATAGACAATTGATGTTTTCGTCTAATTGCCAACTTGCATTGAGAGCAAGGCTATGGGACACGCTGATTAAGATACGCCTTGTGATCTTGAACAACAAGACCTTTATCGTTTTCCATTTTGTCTACATTACGACAAACAATTTGTTTTTGTTATCATTATTTTTTTCTTTCTTAAATTGTTTGAGAAGGGATTTCTTCTCTTGTAACTCAACAAAAATTAACGTATGTAAAGTCTCCACCCACCCACCCACAAATTAACGTATATATGTCGGAGTGTTTTCTGTCTCGTGGTGTTGCACTGGACCTCACTGGACCTTGCCACCACTCTTTCTTTGTTTTTTATCCATTTATTATCTCCTCTCCTTCCATCTCTCTCTCTTTTTCTCTTTCTTTATTATGTTGTATGTTTATTCCCTCTCTTTCGTTCCTTTTTCTTTTTTCTCTTCCTTCCCCTCTCTCATTTTCTTTAACAAAATATATATATCTCTCTACTACTACTACTACTACTACAACTACTACTGCTACTACTACTACTACTACTACAACTACAACAACAAACAAGGAAAAAAAAAACTATTATTACTACCACTACTACAACAACAATGACAAATAAGAAAACTGGACAACAATAAACAAAAAACAAATAAAACCATTACTACAACAACAACAAGAAACAAGAAAACCACTACTACTACTACAACCACAACTACGATGACTACGACTACGACCATGACCACGGCCATGACCATGACCATGACCACAACCATGACCACGACTACAACTACGACCATGACCACGACCATGACTACGACCATGACTATGACTAGAACCACGACCATGACCATGACCATGACCATGATCATGACCATGACCACGACCACAACTATGACTATGACTACGACCACGACCACGACCACAACCACGACCACAACCACGATCACGACCACGACCACGACCATGATCACGACTACGACTACGACAATGACGATGACCATGATGACCACGACTATGACTATGACCATGACCACGACTACCACTACCACTATCACTACCACTACCAGTATAATAAATAAGAAAAGAAGAAAAAACAACAACAACTACTACCACGACCACGACCTCTACCACTACCACTACCACTATAATAAACAAGAAAAGAAGAAAAAAAAAACAACAACTACAACAACTACTACTACTACAATAAAAAAGAAAAGAAGAAAATACTACTACTACTACTATAAAAAAAAAACAACAAAACTAAACAACAATAAACAAGAAAAGAAAAAAAACTAGTACTACTACTACAACAACAACAAACAAGAAAATAACAACCTCTCCCTCCTTCTCTCTCTCTCTCCCTCTCCCTTTCCCTCTCTTTCACTCTTTTCCTATTATGTTTAATATTTTTTCTCTTATCTCCTCTCCCTCTCTCATTTCCTCTCCCTCCCTCTCCCTCTCCCTCTCTTTCTCTCTCTCTCTATTATGTTTAATATTTTTTCTCTTATCTCCTCTCCCTCTCCCATTTCCTTTTCTCTCTTCCTCTCCCTCTCTCATTTCCTCTCCCTCCCTCACCCTCACCCTCTCTTTCTCTCTTTCCCTATTATGTTTAATGTTTTTCTCTCTCCTCTCCCTCTCTCATTTCCTTTCTCTCCTCCTCTCCCTCTCATTTCATCTCCCTCCCTCTCCCTCTCCCTCTCTTTCTCTCTTTCCCTATTATGTTTAATGTTTTTTCTTTCCTCTCCCTCTCTCATTTTCTATTCCTCATTTTCTCTATTTCCCTATTATGTTTAATGTTTTTTCTATCTTCCTCTCCCTCTCTCTTTCCCTATTATGTTGAATGTTTTCCTCTCTTTCCTCTCCCTCCCTCTCTCTCTTCCTCTCCCTCTCTCATTTCCTCTCCCTCCCTCTCCCTCTCCCTCTCCCTCTCCCTCTCTTTCTCCCTTTCCCTATTATGTTTAATGTTTTTTCTCTCTTCCTCTCCCTCTCTCATTTCCTTTTCTCTCTTTCTCTCCCTCTCTCATTTCCTCTCCCTCCCTCTTCCTCTCCCTCTCTTTCTCTTTCCCTATTATGTTTAATGTTTCCCTCTCCCTCCCCCTCTCCCTCTTCCTCTCTCTCTCTCTCCCTCCCTCTCCCTCTCCCTCTCTTTCCCTCTTTCCATATTATGTTTAATGTTTCCCTCTCTCCCTCTCCCTCTCCCTCCCTCTCCCTCTCCCTCTCCCCCTCCCTCTTCCTCTCTCTCTCTCATTTCCTCTCCCTCCCTCTTCCTCTCTCTCTCTTTCTATCTCATTTCCTCTCCCTCTTTCAATACACACGAATTATACCAAAAACAAGTACAAGAAAGAGAGAAAACACAAAAGCAAAGCAAGAATGGAAAATGCACTCACCGTAAAGGCTCGAAGAAGGGTTTACCGTAAAGGCTCAAAGAAGGGTTTGGCAGCTCCTCTTCGCAATGGCGGCTCCTCTTTGCCCTCCGTAAAGGCTCGAAGAAGGGTTTGGTGGCTCCTCTTCGCGACATCGGCTCCTCTTTTCCCTCTGTACACCTCCTCCTCTTCTTTGCGAATGGCAGCGACGGTGGTGAGAGGCCTTCTTTCTCACTCTTTCTCTCTTTCTCCCCCTCTCCCTCTCAAATGCAAGATGTTCACTCTCCCTTTCGCTCTTTGTTTTGTGTATGTGCGCAAAATAATGCGCTCAAATTTTGGCCCGTGTTTTTTTTGTCTAAGTACCATCGCTATTTGTATCACTATTAGCGTTGCATTTGCGACGCAAATAGCAACACCGCTATTTTACGTCGCAAATCGTCGTCGCTATACCTCTATATCCTTGTAGTGCATTCTACCAATCCCATCTATTTTTGCTGGTGATGATCTTTGCCCATAGGACCCATACATATTCCCAACAATCAAAACCTCTTCAACTCCAAAGACTAGACTTTTTTGCAAAAAGTGTTAAATGCACCTCTTCTAGACGCGTTAAAATCCTCTCACAATCCACAATATAGTCTGCAACAAACTGTCTGCATCCATGAGCATCCATCTCTTCATCCACTGCACACCCTTGATTGGAACATCATCCAAGAAGGGCATTGTCAATTCTGGTATAAAATCCGTCAATACCCTATTCATAGCATTTGTCATGTGTGCCACTGAATTTGTTGCACCTTGCAGGAGAGTACACATCCGTACTAACCCCAAGGGAGTCTTCATGGTTGTGTAGCTATTCTTTCTTCATAGGGTTTCTTTACGATAGCTCCATGCAATAGCATACAACTTCTATGAACCTTTCAGGTCGGGTTCACCAATGTTGGAGGGGTTTTTTTCGAAAGGTCGAATCCACTAGGGATCAGAGGTAGAAGAAAGTAGAGATACGAGATGGAAGAGAAGATAAAGAATACACAAGAGGTAAACACAATAATGACAAAGCACAATGAACTGAATCAATATGTATTAAAAGAACTTGGAATCCTTCCACTACTCAGAAGCAATCTTTAGGCATTAGATCTCCTGGAGCTTCTTTGTAGAATAAAACATGCATCAAAACTATAGCTCCTTCTTTGCTGCTCAAAACCCAAATTTGATGGCTCTGTTGGCTCCAAAAGGGGGGTAAAACTTCAAGACACCTGCTCACAGACCTCCCAAATCACTTTTTATTTCTCTTTTAGTTCAAACTGTAGTTTTTAGCCTATTAACAACGATCACAACGCAGGCGATTTTGTTAATCTGTCTTTTTTATGGAAATCCCATAACTGGCTAAAAAAGCAACTTTCTTTTTACATGCCATCTTACTCTAGAAGATTTTCTAACTTTTTTGGATTTTTACAATAAATAATATCAAAAATATGTTAAAATGATCCAAAAATCCAGTATTTTTAGATAATCCATACCGCTCACACTAGTACTAATGACTCAGATCACATTGACTTTCTTGATCAATAAGAAAGTCAAATGATGATGTATTCCATGCTTTTTCACACTATGTCTGCATAGCATCACGACAACACATGTGCATGTCACTAAGATCAAATCCATCTATAGCTAGCATTTTTAGGTGCCCCAAGTAGAACTCGGGTCATACAAGGGACTAAGTAGTTCCTAGGTGCATAAAGGATTTACTAACCAGAGCCCCATGGCACCCTAACACCTTCTACTTAATATGATCCCTGTTGGGAGACCTCTCACCATCGGAGTCGATCCATGCTTCCACGGCGGTAAAAACAACCCCTTTTAGTATGGATATTCAACACCTATTCTTGGGGAAGTTATAGGGCTCCTCAAGTTATATATGTTCTAATACTTAATCCAATCAAGATCTAATCTAGAAAATCACAAATAAGATTGATGTCTTTAACCAATTATAACTTCAAACAATCATGCAACTTTCAAGTGATGATTAATCTCATAGCAATTGACCTTTGAATTTCATGTACTCAGCTATTATCCTTGGAATTTAACTAGGGTATCTAGATTTTAGGGTCTCTAACTTCCTAGTTTAAGGTTTTTGATGACATTCTTATAACCCAAGTTTCTTGGCCTTAAATCAGCTTATTTAACTTAGAGATATTTCTGGTCTTTAAAATCTTCCAAACTAAAAACTATATCCTTAACTAATTTCTTCAGGGTTTCATTCTTAATAAATTTGTCTTGAAAAATTCCTCATGATTTCTCTTGAGTTCTAGGTTTTTGTAGTTTTCCTAAAAGTTTCTAGCCTATAAGATATTCTAATAATTTGCCAAGTGAATACTCTAAGATCGCAGTATCTCTTAAGAGACTTATCTTATTTCTATTGAATTCGAATAGAAAATTTTAGAAAAAACTGTGATATCGCAATTGGTAAAGGGTTGTTATCCACGCTCGTGACTCTGTTAATGACTCTCGTGCTTGCAACTCCAATTGTTGCTTCCACGTTAGTGGGTTCACTCGCGATTCCCGCTTTTGAATTCTTTTTCTTCAGGGCCATGACATAAATATGATTCGTAGAAGGAGAAGAACACGATAGTAATACTAGCTAGCAAGGGTGTAAGACTCTTGATGATGATGATGATTATTGCAGGATTCGATGATCCATGATGAAGGCCTTGCGGATGGTTCTTGTTTCATGGAGAGCAGTAGTTCTCTCTCTCCTAGACAAGTAAGGGTAAGAACAAGAGTAGCTCTTTCTCTAGTATAGAGCAAGAGCGAGATAATAGGTATGATCTCTCTCTCTCTCTAGTAGATGGAGTAGGGACAAGAATAGAGGTATGAATTCTAACCGGGTTGGTAGAATAGGATAGAGTTTCTCAGTGTATTCTCTTCTCAAATTAGAGTAGAAGAGGATGAGAGACTTTAGCATATCCTCTCCTTTGGTTGAATGGAATAATGTATCCTCATCTCGTAAGTAGAGTCTCCTCCTCTCGAATTCACGAAGTAGAGTCTCCTCGTCTTGGAATTGTAGAATAGAGTCTCCTCCTTCTCGATCAAAGACTTGTCCTCATCAAGATTGCTCTTATCGATCTCTCTGGTTATCCCCATACCCTCAATTTATAGTTTTTGCAAGGGGTGTCGTTAATCAAAAGCATGTTAAATTTTACGTGTTTTTTTTTGGAAGGGGCTATTATCCTGCAATGCAATGATGCTAAAGTTTGAATGAATCGGATGTTGACACCTGTGATGATGAGGTCGCTATTGTCTGCAATAATGGGATTGGTAATGTTCATGAAGAGATTTACGTTCGCGTTATTGATTACCTCGATGACCGTTTTTTTTCTTTTTCTTTTTTTGAAACTTCTCTACCTTCGATTTTCCATCAATTGAGCCTTCTTCTTTGCTGTTACAATGGCCTCAACTACAAGACCCCTTCCGTGTGCTTCTCCAAGCTCGTCAATGTGGCGACTCGCTTCTTTGTCACTGCTTTCTCATCACTCTAAACATTGTCAAGTCGTTAATCATATAGGCCAGTTTGACAATTCATACCTAATTTTATGTTGCCTCCTAAGTTTTAGCCAAATATTTGTAGATTTCGATCAATGAGATCAATATCCCACAAAAAATCAAAAGTCGTCAGTTGAATGTCATTCGATGGTAGCCGGTATGGCAATCACGATCAAAAGAAAACTTCTCATTATCTTCCTCGTTTGTTTTTCTGCTTCTCTCTGTCCGTCATCACCTTTTAGCATCGTCATCCTTCTCTATTGTATCCTTCATTGTCGGATTCATTTGTGAGCTTCATCGTTCATCTTTTGGCCTAGCTTACCCACCCTTCGACTTCTTTGCGTTGTTTTGCATACCATCTCTTCATCTTCTTCGTTCATTCCCTCAGCAATATCTTTATTCTGCCCTTTCACTTCGTCGTTTCTCCTCCTCTTTCCCACCATCAACATACTCCACCCTCTTAAATAATCAACGCCATCAACTTTGTTGCAGCAATAAAGCTACAACTTACAAAAGCTTTCACCAAATTATCATTTGGCACCAATTCGAAAGCAAAAAGCATTCATAAATTTTCCTTGGTATACGTCAGAGATTACGTTCTTTTTCATCAACATAGGCCACCATGACATGCTCCTTTCTTTTAAAGTTATAATCTTTAGTTCTCATGCTTGCTTTTGCATAGTTAGTTTAGAGTTGATTTGAAACATTCACATGATCTTTTCTTGTGATCACACTTTTCTTTAATCGTGAAAGGAATAGAAGATCATTAGACGATTGACAAATTTGCTGTTGGTCAATAAATTTGACCCTCAGTATTATGTCTAGTCAAATCAGAAACTGGATGAGTAGTATCATCATTTGGCATAGTCAAGATGGGAATTTGTATAATCTTCCTTGGATTCTTCTTGCATCTCATAAATTATGACCAAGTCAGTATACATATAACCAAATCAATGATCATGATCATTATGCCCTTTTATGCAATGCTTGCAATGCTTTGTCTTGGCATCTTATCAAACTCTTCATATGTTTCTTGTAGGCTTGAACACTTGACATGCATGACTCTTTTGAGTTCTCAAAACCAGATTTCTTCATATGAATTTGTTTCTCCATGCAATGTGCCCTATCAAAGATCATGCTTTGGAAAAGGACTTTGTGGCCATTCACTCATGCAGTATGCAAATTTGAGTCCATGATTTGCAATCAATCAAGTGATGTTTCACACAAAAAAAATGAATGCATTGAGGAATTGGTTCCTAGCCTAACTACATGTCCTTGTGTGTCATGCAAAATCAAACACAAAAGTAACACACAATGGAAAATAAATTGATAATGATGCTGACTTAAGAGTCCAAAATCTCGGCAAAAAATTATGCCCTCAGGTTTACAATGGTAGACGTGCAGCATCACGACATCCGCCCTCTAGAATTCCCATCATGATGTGCTCATTCAAGAGCTCTACCAGTTTGGGCAAGTGAGCCCTTAGTACAAGAATAGGTCGTAGATTCCAAGGGATGTGCGGAATGGTAAAAATAACCATAGGGGTCACAACCCTAGGATCAACGCATCCAATCTCATGTTAAAAGAAAGCAAAATATTTTTCATGCCTGCATAACATCTCTTCAAAACATATTACCTCTTCAGGAAGCACAAAATCTTCAATCCCAATCTTCATCTCTTTCAATGTCTCAGCTGAAAACTTATGCTCGATACCTGCAGGATCTCGCAAAAGAGGTTGCACAGTAGCTCTTTTAATCATCTCATCACTATCCAAAGGTAGCGGTCCTACAACAACTGGTCGAACCTTCTTGTCAACTGTCTTATTTTTTGTTTGAACTGTGGCTTCATTGCTACAATCTGTAGATTTTATTCCTTGATGAAAATACCTTGGTAAACAAAAATTTTGTTTTGTATAAATAGCAACACCCAAATCTTTTTGTTGAAATATATCAGTAAGGAATTCTTTTTATAGAGAATCCTCAGCACCCAAATTCTTTTGAAGCATGAAATCAACAATTTCACAATACATCACCGGAGAATGAGCCTGTAAGCCATATGACATCTCTTCATTGTTAGCATTAAGCAAAAGCAAAAGTTCTTCCATGGTATCTGAGCATGAAAGGCCATCATAGAGGCCATCTATCTAGTTTTCTTCCTGTAAAACACTTGCAATAATTAATTCTTTTTCTTTTCTTTTTACATACTACCTGGAAGCTCTAAGCATATCAGAAATATGCTGAAAACACAAAATACTTTCAAAGGATACACCATAAACACATGAGGAAAAACTGCCGTTGCTAGGAGGCGAGAACTTTCCCTAACTCGTACCACCATCATCTCACAAGACAGTGGTACCTAACTAGCAAAAATCCAGCTCTCTTGCTAGAAGAGGGGAATCCCTTAGAGAATCTTTATTCTACTGATGATTAATACAAATAGTCATAAACTGAACAAATCTCTTCCCATCCTTACTTTGGATCCATACATAGGCAGACCCATCTTCCAAAACCTTAGTCTCCATCCGAGACTCAACAATAAATAGCTACCCCAAAATAATAGGATAAGAACAAGATTTTTGTACAAAGAAATGATAAGACTCACCCATATCTCCAATAGAAATCTTCAGATTTAGACAAGTAGCATATAAATCTCTTATAGTGTTGTTGGCCGCACGCATGCGCCAACCATGATCAACATCAACTGGCCATCTACCAATATCATATAAACCTCACACAATTACATTAATCTTGGAACCATGATCCAAAAGAGCAACACAAGGAGTTTCATTTCTTCATACCTCCTTTGCCAAAATTTGTTTTGAGTGGTTGCTCTGTGTCTCTAAAACATATCATCATATCCTTCCACTGTCCTTCCACACCACCAACTTCAGTCTTTTCACCTCTTCAAAGTCTTGACAGTCTTTACGCTCATGGTCTGGACTATCGCACCATATACAACAGCGTACTCGATCACTTCTCGAAAAATTCATAGGAGTAGAAGAGGATGGGACAATATTTGGAGCTGGGTTAAGTGGTTGTTGATCTCTTCTAGTCATCTTAATCTAAAGATCCATCAAGTTCTTTGAAATTTCTTCCACCATGTCTTCAACAGTTGGTTTGGCAACTGGTCTGACAACTGCTACAGGAATAGGCATAGAAGTAGGCATAGACATGGGATGTGAAGTAGGAGAGGAAGTGGAAGGAGAAGCAGGAGAAATAGGAGAAGTAAAGGTAGGAGAAGACATCATTAGGGAAGTTTCCATACCATTTTGTAGGTGAGTCTTGCATCTTCGCCTCTTTGTTAATGTGGAGACCACATCAACACCATCTTGCCAATCCGTCTTCAATCCCATAGGCTGCATACGTTCTTCAAGAAGCTCTTCCAACTCTTTTTGAAGTGCAGGATCAGCCATCTGCAAGAATAACTCTACTTTCTTCGAGTTTAGGGCTCTTCGTTCAAGTGCATCCAATTGGTTGTAACGTTCTTCAAACTCACACAACAAGTCCTTTTTTGGGTTGATAGAGCCACTCTTTGAACGTCTTTTGAGTCGCAATACCATAATCCTCCAAGAAATATTCATCTTTGAGCGCCTTCTTGAATACATTCTAATTTGAATCTTTCACAAATAAATTAGTCACTCTAACCAGCAAAGCAGGTGTGAGAAGCTATAATAAATAATTTCTCTAGTTGGTAGGAACTCCAAATAAGTGCATCTGGCTTTCAAAATTTTTAAGATAAGTTGAGACATTCTGGCCATCAAATAATTTACGTTCAATTACCACGACCTTGATTGCTTTGGATGCTCTTGTTCTTGATGTAGCATTCATTGTTTATCCAATTGTTGTTGATGTAGCTAGTGCTGCTACTATGTAGATAACTGCATTGGTTGATTCTGCATCATAATAGCCGAAGAAAGAGTTTGTAGTAAATTCTTCATCTCATTGGTCGAAAAGGAAGAAGCACTTGACGATGAAGTGGGTGGAGTATTTGAAGAGTCTCCCATCTCGGCAATCAGAAGCGACGCTTTCACGTCGGGTTCACCAGGTGTTGCATGAAATTCACGTAGGGAGTTTGTGAAGCCACTCGTCGTAGGGACTCTTAGCAAGATGGGAGGAAAGGTTGATAAAGAAAACTCAAATTTAAGGCATTTATAGAAGATTCAAATACATTAGTGTTCAAGGATAATTTTTAAACGTGCTTTGTATTTGGGATCAATTTGATATACATTGGTTGAAGGTTGCTTTGGTGAATGAAATGAACATGCTGATGCCTTATTCTTGTTGTCAATATTTGTGGTCATGAAGATCTGAATAGGTAACTGATGATAGCTTGAGCTTTTATAGAAAAGCCAGGAGTGGCTACTCAAAATAAGGCTGTAACTTTTTAACAAAATTTCTGATGTCTTAATGAGCAAAATAAACCATAGAGGACAATTACTTTGAGACCATTGATCATGGCCGAGGTCTCCATTCTTGGATACATTGTGCATGACAGCACCAGCCTCTTTTCCTCATTTCTCTTCACCCACAGGACTATTGGTCCAAGTGTTGTTACATTCAAGGTAACACACTCTGTGGAATTTATTACTCTAACCAAATCTACAACGAGTAGAAGGGCACCACTTATCAGATACTATTCTCATGGTCGTGGATGAGAAAATTTATATCAAAGAACACCATGGCTATAGAGAGTAAATCAGCTCACACCAAAGGTGCAATAGGGACCATAAGCAGACACACAGCTCAGCCCTTCGTTGACCGATAATGCCATCGTTTTAGTAATTCCGCCAGTCTACTCCGGCTTCTGCTCTCAACACTCCTTTGTCACAGCAGCATCACATAGAATCCGACTTCAATAGCTTCAACGTCGTCTTTATCTCGTCCTCGTCCTCAACCTCCATCACCCTCCTCCTTCGTCGAAGCTTTCTTCTGTAACTTCTCTCCCTTTGATTTGCCGTCAATTGAGCCTTCGTCATTGCCATTACAATGGCCTCCATTGCATGACCCCTTTTGTGTGCTTCTCTGAGCTTGTCAATGCTGTGACTCACTTCTTCGTCACTTTGAACACTGTCAAGTCGTTAATCATATAGGCTAGTTTGACAATTCATATCTGATCTGATGTTGCCTCCTTTTTGACCGGATATTTGTAGATTTCCGTCAGTGAGATCAGCCTCTCATAAAAAATCAACAGTCGTCTGTTAAATTTCATTCAATGGTAGCCGGTATGGCAATCACGATCAAAAGAAAACTTCTCATTGTATTCCTCATTTGTTTTTTTACTTCTCTCCGTCCGTTGTCACCTTTTGCCATCGTCATCCTTCTCTAATGTATCATTCATTGTCGGATTCATTTTTGAGCTTCATCATTCATCTTTTGGCCTAGCTTACCCACCCTTTGACTTCTTTGCATTGTTCTGCATACACCTCTTTGTCTTCTTTGTTCATTCCCTCTACAAAAGCTTTATAGTCTGCCCTTTTGCTCCATCATTTCTCCTTCTCTTTCCCACCATCAACATACTCCACCCTCTTAAATAATCAACACCATGGAACTTTTCTGCAGCAATAAAGCAACAGCTTACAAAAGCTTCAAAAAAGCTTTCAGGAAATTATCATTCGGCACCGATTTGAAAGAAAAAAGCATTCATAAATTTTCCTTGGTCCTCCTTTCTTCCAAAGTTATAATCTTTAATTCTCATGCTTCCTTTTGCATAGTTAGTTTAGAGTTTATTTGAAACATTCACATTATCTTTTCTTGTGATCACACTTTTCTTTAATTGTGAAAGGAATAGAAGGTCATTGGACAATTGACAAATTTGTTGTTGGTCAATAAATTTGACCCTCAGTATTATGTCTAGTCAAATCAGAAACTGGATGAGTAGTATCATCATTTGGCATAGTCAAGATGGGAATTTGTATAATCTTCCTTGGATTCTTCTTGCATCTCATAAATTGTGACCAAGTCAGTATACATATAACCAAATCAATGATCATGATCATTATGCCCTTTTGTGCAATGCTTGCAATGCTTTGTCTTGGCAGCTTATCAAACTCTTCATATGCTTCTTGTAGGCTTGAACACTTGACATGCATGACTCTTCTAAGTTTTCAAAATCGGATTTCTTCATATGAATTTGTTTCTCCATGCAATGTGTCCTATCAAAGGTCATGCTTTGGAAAAGAACTTTGTGCTCATTCACTCATGCAGTATGCAAAGTTGAGTCCATGATTTGTAATCAATCAAGTGATGTTCCACACAGAAAAAATGAATGCATTGAGGAATTTGTGCCTAGCCTAACTACATGTGCTTGTGCGTCATGCAAAAGCAAACACAAAAGAAATAGGCAAAGGAAAATAAACTGATAATGACACTGACTTAAGAGTCCAAAATCTTGGCAAAAAATTTTGCCCTCAGGTTTACAGCGGTAGACGTGCAGTGTCACGACAATGGCTCTTTCTTGCAAGTCCTTGCCATCTACTATCTTGAAGAGCTACCACTATTGCATTATGGTAAATAGGAAGAATACCAACATTCCATTGTTTGTTGTTAAGGAGGTGAGTTTATGAATGCCCAAATTGTTGAAAGTAGAAGATGATAATAAATTTGAGATGCCTTTGAAACATCTCTCTCACTTACTTTTGGTTGAAGAAGAGAGCTAAGATCAATGCCATAAACCAAAGAAGAGAGCTACACAAGATCAATGCCATAAACCAAATAAAGTGATTGAAAAAGTCATATTCAACATTTCTCAAGTAGAGAAGTATACCTTACTGATTGGATTCTTTTATGCATCCGCCTCCTCCTTATTTGAGATTCTCAATGTTCTTTAGAGATATATGGCGATTTCAAATGCCTAAAATAGTTTTCTTTTGCTAGTATGCTTTGATGTGTTTTTTCAATGAATGGATCTTCCATTGAAAATCTTGTAGTTTCTACAACAATTATCTCATTGCTTTATTAATAAGTGATTCTTTAATCTATGAACATCATTGTCTACAACAAGATCAACTATATATTCTAAAAATCCATTACAACTATCACCAATAAACATCATCAATGAAGAGCTATTGAAGAAAGAAGGTGTGATATTCTTAATAGGATCTTTGAATTATAACATTCCATTCAATCAAAGATCAATATTCTTATTTCCTTTAAATCTCAGCATATGTTTCATGGACTCGAAAATAATGTCGAGTTGTCACGTGTCCCCTTGTCCACTTGTAGGACACGTCTTAGCAACCCATCGGGAAGAGAGTCTAGAAAGCGCCGCCTGGCACTCACAAGGAATGTCACGGGGTTTGCGATCAAGGTCTTCCCGAGTCTACCACGAAGCGGAAGCATTTGGCCATTCCCACTTAGGACTGACCTGAATCAGGGTTTTCCAAATAGTCAAGTTCCTAGGAGGTAGCTAGCATCGAGCCCCAAACGAAAAACTTTGCGTAGAACATGAGGGTCGAAGCGGATTTATAATGCACTTGGTTCAAGGAGAATGGAAAACGAGAGGGATGCAAAGCTCGACCTCTCTGCCTGTAAGGCATAGTCCCATTCCGTTCCCCTAAAACAACATAAATCGGGACTCTAGCTCTATTGATTCTAGGTCATTGTTACCTCGCTGTCAATTCCTTTGAGAAAAGTTCCCGGCCAACCGAGACCACCCTTCCGTAGGACGGACCCAGAGTCACATCCATTGCACTTTCCTCAGGTTGCTTAGTTATCTAATTACCTACCACATTTAGTTTGACAAGCAAAAATAGCTTCCTTAATTAACCAACTAATCACTGGTTCCTTCACGTAACTTAGGCACTGACACAGAAAAACAATGTCAAGCAAGTTCCTTTATCAACATTTGATTTTTATTTATCATAGTCTTTGGAATACATCAAATATCCTGCCTGAAGGCTATCCCAACAATCCACAGGGATCGCTATTCCAAGTTCCTCCCGTTGACTATTATACGGGCCTCGAGATCCCATCTTGAGTCATGTTGGCCTCTTGTGCAGAATTCGGAGGCAAGGAATTTACAGCCCGAGCCTCCTTTGGCACCCAAGCGTCCTCCTGCTCCAAGTAGCACCCACGGAGAGACCTCTCGCGATGCGTTCGGTCCACGTACCTAGCGCGGCTAACAGCCCCCTTGGATAGGGTCAGGAAGACAGTCGGAGGTAACTGATACTGTCTCTCCCTCCAGCCTTTTAACTTGAAGCATTAGTTGTTTTTCCTTAATTAGTTCCTTGAGCAAGAAGTACAAACAGTGCACCTAAGTGTACAATCACGAGCATTCCAGTGGTCGTTTGTACGGCCAACTGCTAAGGTGTGATTCCTTCTCCCCGAATACTTCCAACATTCGATCCTGGATCATTCACGACTTGGCAAGATCCCAAGGGTTTCGTAAGCTAAGTTGCTTGTTTACCCTTTTTCCTTGGGTTAGGGTTTCTCTCCTGTTGACCCAAATTGTCACTACCTTAGGTTTCCTTATATTATAGTCAATAAATCCTGGATAACCCCGTCACCCTAACTTGGTTAGTCAATTCATAAGTGTCCTAGCTTGACAAATCAGTCTCCAAGGAAGAGTGTTGTAGCAGGACGATTACTCATTTGGGGGTTTTAAAACTGGGGCTAATATGGCTTGTATGGGAATGCAATGGGAAGGGGGCTTTTAAAAAACGGAGTTTAATATGGACTTATGGGACTTGCAATGGGAAGGGGGCTTAGAGAAGCCCCAAGCTTCTAAGGAGCTTCTGGGCTGCTGAACCCACATGGACGAGGACGAAGGCGATTAGTGGATGAGGGAAGGGCAACGTCAGCAGAGCCGGCCGTGGCGTAGTGAAGGCGGAGCTGGCGGATTGGCGGGGCTAAGGAGCCTCAGCGGCGGCTCTTCTGCAGCAACTCCTTCCTCCACATGGCGCAGCACGGCACTCTCTTCCTTTCTCCTCACACAACAGTTAACAATGGTAGCAACGTTGTCGTATTGCTGCGCATTCGAGGTGTGTAAACCACCCAAAAGTTGTGCATGTGATTTGGTACTTTGTACATATTTAGTTGTTGTGATTACATTTATTCTCTGCGTATGAGTATAGATGCTCACATGAAGGGCTTCACTTCAGAAGCTTTTGTTAATAGCACACTTATTAGTATCTATGGTAAATGTGGCGCTTGTAGCCCCCTGGTGGGCAACTCTCTTGTGGATATGTATGGGAAATTTGGCTCCCTTGCGGAAGCGCATCATGTTTTCAACAACTTACCCATTCGTGATGCAGTCTCTTGCCTCATTATAGGCTACTCCGAACATGGTTTTGGTGAGGAAGTGCTCACATGTTTCAAGCTTATGCAACAAGGGGGTGTGTCTGCAGATGCTGTAACTTATGTTCTTTGCTTGAAAGCATGTGGTAGTGTAGGACCACTGGACACATGTCAGAAGATACATTCAGAAGTAGCTCAAAAAGGATTGGAGAGTGAGCTTTATGTTGGAAACAAACTGGTAGACATGTATGGCAGAAGTGGCTTACTTGCTGAAGCACACCGTGTCTTTGACATGCTGCCAGTTCATGATGTAATCTCATGGAATGCATACATTTCAGGATACGCTGAACTTGGAGCTTGGGGGATTTTTTCTGGGACTGGTGGATCTGGCATACGACATTTTTGGATGAGGATTCAGAGGGTCTAAAAAAGGAAGAAAAGCAAATGGCTATTTTTGAAAAGGGAGCTTTTTGAATCGAAAAGGAGGGAAAAAATGGGCAATCGTGGAAGGGAAAAAAAAAACGATGGAAAAAGCCTGAGAAAGCTCTGAGCGCGGACTGAGGCGGAGTCGTATGCAAGAGAGAGGATTGGAGGATTGAAACTGGGGAGGAGAGGAGTCGACACGCAGGGAAAAAGCTCTGTAATTTGGGGGCACAGCATAGGGAGAACGCCATTGGGTTGATCTGGAATCACACTTTGGTGGATATTGCATGATTCAAGGGGAGAAGAGTCGGAACGTAGCTTTGCTGGTTCAATCAGAGAGGCTTTTTGATCGAGTTGCGCTATCTTTCTTGCCGCAACCTGCTGTAGAATTCACTCGAGGAGCAACTCTTCCTGCTGATGGACAATTGAGTGGTCGCAGATGCAAAAATCCTATGTTGCATGCATGGGTGGCCAATTTTGATGAGAAACATCTATCAGAGGTCATACTGCGATCCCATCGCATATGAATCTGTGCTGGCAGCGTGTTCTCCTGAGATGTGATCACCTGTAAAGCTTGCTTGATGAATTTGAAAAATTTGTCACCAAGGAAGCTCGACAGGGGAAAAGAAAGCTGCCCAGCAGTCACTTTCTGACGACAGTGATACCAACAATGAGGATGAAGATGACGAAGACGACGAAGAGGAGCAAGAAGATAGAAATGAGCAACATGATGCCAGTGGTTCCTCTGGCTTTGTAGCAGACTCTGATTCTGAGACTGATCGCATTAAACTCCCAGATTTGACCGGCAAGATGCATAACCAATTTATGCTACAGAACAAGAGGAATGTAGAGGCAAGCAAGCATGAGCTTACTGTGAGCCTGTCAAAGAAGCAGTACTAATACGATCTTGTGCACCAGTCTCAGGCCTAGAGACAATCCAAGCACGAAGACAGCTGGTTTCAGAAAAGCCAGTGCTACTTACAGGACCAGGAAAGGTTGAAGCTTACCGACCTAATGATTCAGCTTGTCATGGAAGATTTGGCATTACCACTCGAACTGCACCGTTTGGACCTGGCGGTCGTGCATATGTTTACCAGTGCTATGGTTGGACAACAGTAGGATCTTTTAATTTTCATGATGCATCTACAGGCCTACAGGACAGACTCCAACTGGGTGAAGATCTCTGTAACCTTTATCATCATAATGATCAGAATTGAATCATCATGATAATCACAATGGTCAGGATATTCTTCTTGGTGTTCCTGTAAGAGCAACCAATTTGGCACTGATAGTAAGGCTGGAGATACAGATACCACAGTCTTATGGCCAGATTAAGCATAAGCTTTAGTTCAAACCAACAGTTGTGGCAAAATCTAGAGATCACAACAAATTGATGGAAGCTACTTGACCGTTTACAATGCAACCATTATATAACACGAGCCTGGAGCATCATGAAGATTGGGGTGACAACAAATTTGACTCTGTTCTGAGGTATGGTTGGGAGTGTACATCAGTCACACTGCTTGGGTTCAAAATCCTGGCATGCTGTAGTTTCAACCTGCTTCAGTAAGTGTTTTGGTGGCCACAATGGAGAGAGCATGAAGCCACTTTGAAGCCCTTCTTTTAGAGAGATGATCTTGAGGTTGACACTTGTTTCAATCATTGCCTTATACCCCAGCATGGCTTGTGAGTCTCTTCATTTTCAACAGCTAGTGATCACTGCCTTCCTCTGGTTGTCCTCCACACTGTAGCAACCGAGGATGTATTGTTCAAGCTGAAGCCTTGTATATCTTCAAGAGTGGCTTAGTTACCATTTTAAACCTTATAAACTCGATAACAGAATTTATAACTATTTTTGCTCAGACAGACTTTATTGAATGTATTCTGAAATTGCCTTGTGGCTATTAGAAATTACATGATTCAGAGTTGAAAGGCCAGCTTGATGATGACTCTAAGATTGGATTATTCACTTGATTAATCTTCCATCTTGAAATTTATCAAGGTCTTCTGTAGATACGACTCTGCTTTCGCAAATCCTTTGACATCTTTGGTGAACCCGACGTGAAAGCGTCGCAGAAATTTCAGGATGGGAGATACTTCAGCCTCTATTTCAGCTTCCTCTACAACTCCAACTGCGTCTACTTCAGCTCCATCCATGACTGCTGCGTTAAGTACTTCAACGGAGGATCTAAAACAGATTTTGCAGAATATGTCCATGTATATGCAGCTCCAAAATCAGCAAACACAAATGTATATGCAGCAGCAACAACAATTGCATCAACAACAGTTGTCTCAGCAAAGGCAACTCTATTCGGAGCAGGAGAATGTAAACAGTGCGACTAAGGCTATTGAAGCAGTTGAGAGTGAGAAGAAGCTATTTGACGGGCGTAATGTTTCGGCATATTTGAAGACATATGAGATCAAGATGGGGTTTTTTGGAGTTCCCGCTGGACTTATGAGTAAGTACTTCCTTCGTCTTGTCACACCTGCTTTGAGGACAAAGGTGACTGATCTTTTTATTCAAAACACACATTGGCAAGATTTTAAGAAGGCTCTAAAAGAAGAATACTTCCTTGATTACTTTGGTATGGCTACTCGGCGGTTATTCCGAGAGTGGGTCTACATGTCAAACAAAGGTCTTGCTGCTTCGGAGTTGATTCGAGAATTCGAAGAGAGGTATAGTCAGCTTGATTCTATTGAACAAAGAGCATTGGATGTTGAAAAAGTTGAGCTTTTCTTGCAAGCTGCAGATCCTGCTCTTCAAGAAGAATTGGGTGAGCTTCTTGAAGATCGCACAAAGCCTATGGGTCTTAAAACTGATTGGCAGGATGCTCAGGATGCAGTCTCGACATTGACCAAGAGGAGGATATGGAAGACTCACCTACAGAATGGTTCCATGACACATACACCATCATCTGCTCCTATGCCTACTTCTACCCCTGCTATTTCTTCTCCTCCTCAGCCAGTTTCTTGGCCTATGCCAGTGCCTACTATTTCCACTCCACCTATTCCTCCTGTTCCACGACCGATGCCTACACCTTCTGCTCCAAAACCATCTGCTCCATCACTGCCTACCTCTATTGATGACATAATCAAAGGCATCACAGATTTGACACTTGAGTCAGTCAAAGCAGAGTTAGTGGGAAAGTTGAAGGAGCAGTTTGCTTCAACTGTGCCTACTACTTCTTCTAGTGCTCCTACTGCACCTAGGAGTGCTCCTAGTGCTCCTAGGAGAGATCGGAGATGTATTTGGTGTGATAGTACGGAGCATCAGCATTGCAGGGATTGTGACTCTTTCCAGGATGCAAGGAGGCAGAATTTGGTATATTGGGGGAAAGATGGTAAGATTTGCTTGACTGAGACAGGAGCTCCACTTGCTACCAACTTTGGTAAAGGTGGAATGAAGAAGTTAGTGGAGGACATGGCTGCGCGTACTTCTTATGTGACAGTTAGAGGTGATGCTTCTGCATATGGAGTACAGATTGAGAAGGGATCAGAGACTCAGTCCGCACTATGGACTTATGCTATGGAGTCTGCAAACAAGGGGAAAATTCAGCAAACTGTTTTGACTAGTGCAGGCTCTAGCATCAGATCAGAGACAGGTTGGGACTCGCCTGTTGACAGGTATTCTATTTATGCTTATTTGGCTAAATCTCATGGTGCAGATGTATTTGTTGAGGAGAAGCGTAAGAGGGATGAAGAAAATACAAGTGTAGCTAAGAAGACTAGAGGGGGTGAGTTTGTTACTCCACGTACTGCAGGACCGTCTTCACAATCAGGGCCATATCGACAGATGGAGGATGCCTCTTTTCCCTCAAAAGAGGGAAAAGAGGCAAGAGCCTAGAGAGAGAAAGCAGCCAGGATTCAGATTAATGTCCGACATTGAGACATCTACAGACATGAAGAAAATCTTTAATGATAAAATACTTGGCAATGAGGTGACTTTCACTATTTCTGAGATTTTGGGCATCTCAAAAAGAGAGTTTCAGGATCAGTTTCAGGAGGTCCTGAAGAGGAAGAGACATGCATTGGCTACCACTAATACACAGGGAGTTTTGATTGGAGAGTTGGATGAGGATGATGATGAGGTTATGGTTGATAATGCTTCTGTTTTGCCACAGGTAGATAAGAGGGTTCAGCCTATGCATTATGCTGAAATTGATGAGCCTGTTTTAATACCGCGTAGTCACGTTTCGCGGAGCCATTGGGCTAGGGAAACTACAGAGACGATGGTAAAGGTTGGAGAAAAACAGGTGCCTTATGTTGCATTGGTTGATCATGGTTCAGAGATTAATCTCATAGTTCGTGGAGTTTATGAGAGTAACAGATAGCCTATGGATGTAGAGCATGGGTGGCGTATGAGAGCCGCCAATAACACTGCAGGTGATTTATATGCTGCTTGCCCTAGTGTCAGGGTTTCTATTGGTGATGTAGAGGAGGATTTTCATTTCTTTGTGCAGGATTCATGCTCTTATCCCATAATTCTTGGTCAGCCATTCATTACAGAGATGCGCATGGAAACAAAGGTCATGGATGATGGATCTGCTTATGCACGGATTCGCAGTAAACATGGTATGAGACCAGTTTAGTTTATGACTGTATGTGTGAACCATGTTAGAAACAAGGATACTCTCAGAGATGCACCCTTGCCCACTGTGAGGGATTCGGTTTTTCATTAGGTCCCGCCGTTTCGCGAGACGACGGTGGTACAGAGGAGAGGAGATTTGAGTTCTCGCCTCCTGGCAGCAGTGTTTTCTCCTCCAGTTATATTGGGATTTCAGCAAATAGTTCAATGAGTTATTAGAAGACTTCTAGGTTGCCTAGAGCTACCAGGCAGTATATATGCAGGAAGGAGAAAATTTTGAAAAATGCAGGAATTTTGGAGGATGATGAGCACATACATGGTATATATGACAGTGTGATTTGTACAGATACGATGGCAGAGATGGGAGATATGCTGAAAACTGATATGCTGAATTGTCATGGTAATGTATTAGTGCAGTCCCTGGACATGTTTCATGAAATTGCAGATTTTATGTCACAGATTGAGTTAGACGCTGAGGTAACTCAGCAAAGAGTGTTGAGTGCTGAAGAAATTCAGCAAACAGAGTTTCCAGCTGGTTATGATCAGCTTTCAGAGAGACAGAGGGCTGAAAATTTTCAGCCAACAGAGTTTACTGCTGAAGTATTTTAGCATTCAGAGTTTGGGGCTGTTTCTATGCAGTCCATAGAGCAAAGGGCTGAGAATATTCAGCCATTGAAATGCAGAATTGCTGATTTACAGCAAGATTTATGTAATGCAGAAGAGCATAATGAAGCCAGGGTTGACACGAAATACAAAACTGTGGATAAGAAGGTGAAGCCGGTTGCTGTACAGCATCCACCTGTCAGTGATCAGCAAATAGAGAGGGCTGCTAAACAGCAGATTTTGAGGAATCCGGATCATATTGGTCATAAATTTTCAGCAGAGACACTTGCTGAATTGAAAATTGGAAATGGTGATTTCTTGTTACCCATAGAGAAGCAATGCTTTCAGGATATGCTTGAGAGTCATGGAAGGGGATTTGCTTTTTTGCCACATGAGATTGGATGTGTGAATCCTGATATTGTTGCTCCTATGGTCATTTTTACTATTCCTCATATCCCATGGAATCTCCGACCTATTCCAGTGCCTAAAGCACACTTGCCAAAGCTGATTGATTTATTGAATGAGAAAATCAGGATGGGAATCCTTGAACCTTCATCTGCACCATACTCAAACAGGTGGTTTACAGTTCCGAAGAAGAATGGTACTCTTCGATTTATTCAGGACATGCCGCCAGTGAACAGAGTTACTATCAGGAATGTTGGTATAGGTCCAGTTGTGGATGAGTTTGCAGAGGCATTTGCTGGATGTGCCATCTATTCTTTGGGTGATTTGTATTCAGGTTATGATCAATTTCAGCTGGCTTTGGAAAGCAGGGACATAACCACCATGAGAACTCCTATTGGGCTTGTGAGGATGTGTACCTTGCCTCAAGGTGCCACTAATTCTGTTGCGCATATGATGAATGCCATGCATAAGGTCCTGCATGATTACATACCTGAGCTTACTATGCCTTTCTTGGATGATGTGCCCATTAAGGGGTGTGCAGAAGAAGAGAAGAATGAGAGCCTAAATGAGCAGGGATGCAGATACTTTGTGGCTGATCATATTTCAGCATGTGAGAAGATTTTGGCCAGGTTAGAAGAAGTGAACTTGACACTTTCAGGGCAAAAATCTGGTTTTGGAGTGAATGAGGTTTTCATTGTTGGGCATATGTGTGGATATTATGGCAGGAAACCCTCACCTGATAAGGTGAATGCTATAGGCAAGATTGCAGAGTATTGTTCTACCACTTCAGAGGTACGGAGATTCATTGGTGCTTGTGTGTTTTATATGATTTGGATACCTCATTTTGCACACATTGCAGATTGTTTGTATCAGCTGCTTCGGAAGGGGCAGAAATTCTATTGGGATGAGAGCCACACTAGAGCCATGCGGAAATTGAAGAAGTTATTGAAGAATGCTCCTACTCTCAGGACAGCGGATTATAATTGTGATAGGCCTATTGTATTGACAATTGACACTAGTCCAATTGGCATAGGTTGGGCTATGGGTCAAGATGATGCAGATGGAAATAGGTATGCTATTCGGTTTGGGGCAAAAGACCTAAACGAGAGACAGAGGAGATATCCGCAAATCAAGAGGGAGTTATTGGGGATTTTCACGACTCTCAAATGTGACAAGGAGTACTTTATTGGAGCTTCAGTTGTGGTAGAGACAGATTGCTTGCCATTGATTGGTATGATCACGAGTTGCTCTGCTCTGGATATAGCTATGTTGAGATGGATTGCATACATCAAGTCATTAAATCCGGAATTTAAACACATAGTAGGGAAGGATAATCCAGTGGCACATATGTTGTCTAGAGCCAGATATGATGATGAGGAGACTCTACTTGCAGAAGAGGATGATGCAGAAATTTCAGCCACTATGGTTGATCATGTTTGTCATGTCTATGATATTGTGGCTTTCACAGAAGAGCTCTATGTTGGAGATTGGTTGCAGATTGGCAGGTACCTTAGTACACTAAGCAAAAGAGATGAATGGACAGATGAAGAGTTCAAGAAGATCAGAAGGAAAGCCTATGGTTATTTTCTCAAGGACGGATTTCTTTGGAAGCATCCGAAGAAAAGAGGCGGATTACCTTTGCGGGTTGTCTGCGATAGAGAGACACAGTTACAGGTGATGAGGGAGTTTCATGAGAGTCCTTGGGCTGGTCATAGAGGAGTATGGGCTACTTATGAGAAAATCAAGGAGAAATATTGGTGGAAAGGCATGTATAGAGATGTTTCTCACTTTGTTGAGACTTGCAGAGATTGTCAGATGTATTCAGTAGTGCGTCATAGAGATGAGCTTCATCCGACCTATCCGCTATGCATTCATTATAAGTGGGTAGTTGATTTGGTTACCATGCCTACGGGTCTATGGCAGATGAGATACATTGTTTTGGCTAGAGAGGATCTTACTAATCATGTTGAGGGCAGATCTTTGAGAACGAAGACCACTAGTGCAGTGTGTAAGTTCTTATTGGAGGAAATTTTCTGCAGGTATGGTTGTGTGGGTAAGATCACTGCGGATCGTGGTGAATTGGATGCAGATGAAGCTAGGGAGTTTTTCTCTCAGCTAGGAATCAAATTGGCTCTAACCACAGCATACAATCCAGAGGGAAATGGAAAGAGTGAAAGAAGGCATCCGCCGATAGTGAAAGCATTAGCCAAAACATGTAGAGGACGGATTGGAGAATGGCCAAGACTTTTACCATTTGCTTTATGGGCTGATCGTACAACTCATAGTGTTACCACAGGATATATGCCTGCAGAGTTGATGTATGGTCAGAAACCTGTTATGCCGATTGAGACTTGTACTTTGACTTGGTCAGTTTTACCTTGGCAGGAGGATTTGACGAGAGAGGAGCTCTTAGCTCTTCGGATTCGACAGTTGGAGAGGAGACCTAAGGATATTCAGCTAGCTATTGACAGGTTGAAAGTTGCTAGACTAAGGAACAAGGACAGGTTTGATAGCAGGCATCGCTTGCGGCCTAGAGCAATAGAAGAGGGAGATTGGGTATTGGTCTTTGATAGCAGCCTTGAAAATCAGCATACTGCACTTCGGAAGATGGTGAAAAGATGGTTTGGGCCATACATAGTCAGACATGTCTTTGATAATGCAACATATGAGCTAACTGAATTGGATGGGACAGTGCTTAGAGTGCCTATTGCTGGAAAAAGAATCAAGATTTTCAAGAAAAGGGATGATGAGGACTATGCATTCGAAGAATTTTCAAGAGAAGAGCAATGACAAGAAACTCTAATGGAAGAGACAGATGATATGGCTGATAATCTTGTTGATCTACCGGAAATGCATAACGAAGAGATTGATTTGTTTGTGGATCTTGATGATAATGATCATGGGTAGTTGGCCCATCCGGAGGATGCGTAGGATTAGAGGGGGTGGATGTCGTATTGCTGCGCATTCGAGGTGTGTAAACCACCCAAAAGTTGTGCATGTGATTTGGTACTTTGTACATATTTAGTTGTTGTGATTACATTTATTCTCTATGTATGAGTATAGATGCTCACACGAAGGGCTTCACTTCAGAAGCTTTTGTTAATAGCACACTTATTAGTATCTATGGTAAATGTGGCGCTTGTAGCCCCTTGGTGGGCAACTCTCTTGTGGATATGTATGGGAAATTTGGCTCCCTTGCGGAAGCGCATCATGTTTTCAACAACTTACCCATTCGTGATGCAGTCTCTTGCCTCATTACAGGCTACTCCGAACATGGTTTTGGTGAGGAAGTGCTCACATGTTTCAAGCTTATGCAACAAGGGGGTGTGTCTGCAGATGTTGTAACTTATGTTCTTTGCTTGAACGCATGTGGTAGTGTAGGACCACTGGACACAGGTCAGAAGATACATTCAGAAGTAGCTCAAAAAGGATTGGAGAGTGAGCTTTATGTTGGAAACAAACTGGTAGACATGTATGGCAGAAGTGGCTTACTTGCTGAAGCACACCGTGTCTTTGACATGCTGCCAGTTCATGATGTAATCTCCTGGAATGCATACATTTCAGGATACGCTGAACTTGGAGCTTGGGGGATTTTTTCTGGGACTGGTGGATCTGGCATACGACATTTTTGGATGAGGATTCAGAGGGTCTAAAAAAGGAAGAAAAGCAAATGGCTATTTTTGAAAAGGGAGCTTTTTGAATCGAAAAGGAGGGAAAAATGGGCAATGGTGGAAGGGAAAAAAAAAACGATGGAAAAAGCCTGAGAAAGCTCTGAGCGCGGACTGAGGCGGAGTCGTATGCAAGAGAGAGGATTGGAGGATTGAAACTGGGGAGGAGAGGAGTCGACACGCAAGGAAAAAGCTCTGCAATTTGGGGGCACAGCATAGGGAGAACGCCACTGGATTGATCTGGAATCACACTTTGGTGGAAATTGCATGATTCAAGGGGAGAAGAGTCGGAACGTAGCTTTGCTGGTTCAATCAGAGAGGCTTTTTGATCGAGTCGCGCTATCTTTCTTGCCGCAACCTGCTGTAGAATTCACTCGAGGAGCAACTCTTCCTGCTGATGGACAATTGAGTGGTCGCAGATGCAAAGATACTATGTTGCATGCATGGGTGGCCAATTTTGATGAGAAACATCTATCAGAGGTCATACTGCGATCCCATCGCATATGAATCTGTGCTGGCAGCGTGTTCTCCTGAGATGTGATCGCCTGTAAAGCTTGCTTGATGAATTTGAAAAATTCGTCACCAAGGAAGCTCGACAGGGGAAAAGAAAGCTGCCCAGCAATCACTTTCTGACGACAGTGATACCAACAATGAGGATGAAGATGACGAAGACAACGAAGAGGAGCAAGAAGATAGAAATGAGCAACATGATGCCAGTGGTTCCTCTGGCTCTGTAGCAGACTCTGATTCTGAGACTGATCGCATTAAACTCCCAGATTTGACTGGCAAGATGCATAACCAATTTATGCTACAGAACAGGAGGAATGTAGAGGCAAGCAAGCATGAGCTTACTGTGAGCCTGTCAAAGAAGCAGTACTAATACGATCTTGTGCACCAGTCTCAGGCCTAGAGACAATCCAAGCACGAAGACAGCTGGTTTCAGAAAAGCCAGTGCTACTTACAGGACCAGGAAAGGTTGAAGCTTACCGACCTAATGATTCAGCTTGTCATGGAAGATTTGGCATTACCACTCGAACTGCACCGTTTGGACCTGGCGGTCGTGCATATGTTTACCAGTGCTATGGTTGGACAACAGTAGGATCTTTTAATTTTCATGATGCATTTACAGGCCTACAGGACAGACTCCAACTGGGTGAAGATCTCTGTAACCTTTATCATCATAATGATCAGAATTGAATCATCATGATAATCACAATGGTCAGGATATTCTTCTTGGTGTTCCTGTAAGAGCAACCAATTTGGCACTGATAGTAAGGCTGGAGATACATATACCACAGTCTTATGGCCAGATTAAGCATAAGCTTTAGTTCAAACCAACAGTTGTGGCAAAATCTAGAGATCACAACAAATTGATGGAAGCTACTTGACCGTTTACAATGCAACCATTATATAACACGAGCCTGGAGCATCATGAAGATTGGGGTGACAACAAATTTGACTCTGTTCTGAGGTATGGTTGGGAGTGTACATCAGTCACACTGCTTGGGTTCAAAATCCTGGCATGCTGTAGTTTCAACCTGCTTCAGTAGGTGTTTTGGTGGCCACAATGGAGAGAGCATGAAGCCACTTTGAAGCCCTTCTTTTAGAGAGATGATCTTGAGGTTGACGCTTGTTTCAATCATTGCCTTATACCCCAGCATGGCTTGTGAGTCTCTTCATTTTCAACAGCTAGTGATCACTGCCTTCCTCTGGTTGTCCTCCACACTGTAGCAACCGAGGATGTATTGTTCAAGCTGAAGCCTTGTGTATCTTCAAGAGTGGCTTAGTTACCATTTTAAACCTTATAAACTGGATAACAGAATTTATAACTATTTTTGCTCAGACAGACTTTATTGAATGTATTCTGAAATTGCCTTGTGGCTATTAGAAATTACATGATTCAGAGTTGAAAGGCCAGTTTGATGATGACTCTAAGATTGGATTATTCACTTGATTAATCTTCCATCTTGAAATTTATCAAGGTCTTCTGTAGACACGACTCTGCTTTCGCAAATCCTTTGACATCTTTGGTGAGCCCGACGTGAAAGCGTCGCAGAAATTTCAGGATGGGAGATACTTCAGCCTCTATTTCAGCTTCCTCTACAACTCCAACTGCGTCTACTTCAGCTCCATCCATGACTGCTGCATCAAGTACTTCAACGAAGGATCTAAAATAGATTTTGCAGAATATGTCCATGTATATGCAGCTCCAAAATCAGCAAACACAAATGTATATGCAGCAGCAACAACAATTGCATCAACAGCAGTTGTCTCAGCAAAGGCAACTCTATTCGGAGCAGGAGAATGCAAACAGTGCGACTAAGGCTATTGAAGCAGTTGAGAGTGAGAAGAAGCTATTTGACGGGCGTAATGTTTCGGCATATTTGAAGACATATGAGATCAAGATGGGGTTTTTTGGAGTTCCTGCTGGACTTATGAGTAAGTACTTCCTTCATCTTGTCACACCTGCTTTGAGGACAAAGGTGACTGATCTTTTTATTCAAAACACACATTGGCAAGATTTTAAGAAGGCTCTAAAAGAAGAATACTTCCTTGAGGACTTTGGTATGGCTACTCGGCGGTCATGCCGAGAGTGGGTCTACATGCCAAACAAAGGTCTTGCTGCTTCGGAGTTGATTCGAGAATTCGAAGAGAGGTATAGTCAGCTTGATGCTATTGAACAAAGAGCATTGGATGTTGAAAAAGTTGAGCTTTTCTTGCCAGCTGCAGATCCTGCTCTTCAAGAAGAATTGGGTGAGCTTCTTGAAGATCGCACAAAGCCTATGGGTCTTAAAACTGATTGGCAGGATGCTCAGGATGCAGTCTCGACATTGACCAAGAGGAGGATATGGAAGACTCGCCTACAGAATGGTTCCATGACACCTACACCATCATCTGCTCCTATGCCTACTTCTATCCCTATTATTTCTTCTCCTCCTTAACCAGTTTCTTGGCCTATGCCAGTGCCTACTATTTCCACTCCACCTATTCCTCCTGTTCCAGGACCGATGCCTACACCTTCTGCTCCAAAACCATCCGCTCCATCGGTGCCTACCTCTATTGATGACATAATCAAAGGCATCACAGATTTGACACTTGAGTCAGTCAAAGCAGAGTTAGTGGGAAAGTTGAAGGAGCAGTTTGCTTCAACTGTGCCTACTACTTCTTCTAGTGCTCCTACTGCACCTAGGAGTGCTCCTAGTGCTCCTAGGAGAGATCGGAGATGTATTTGGTGTGATAGTACGGAGCATCATCATTGCAGGGATTGTGACTCTTTCCAGGATGCAAGGAGGCAGAATTTGGTATATTGGGGGCAAGATGGTAAGATTTGGTTGACTGAGACAACAGCTCCACTTGCTACCAACTTTGGTAAAGGTGGAATGAAGAAGTTAGTGGAGGACATGGCTGCGCGTACTTCTTATGTGATAGTTAGAGGTAATGCTTCTGCATATGGAGTACAGATTGAGAAGGGATCAGAGACTCAGTTCGCACTATGGACTTATGCTGTGGAGTCTGCAAACAAGGGGAAAATTCAGCAAACTGTTTTGACTAGTGCAGGCTCTAGCATCAGATCAGAGACAGGTTGGGACTCGCCTGTTGACAGGTATTCTATTTATGCTTATTTGGCTAAATCTCATGGTGCCGATGTATTTGTTGAGGAGAAGCGTAAGAGGGATGAAGAAAATCCAAGTGCAGCTAAGAAGACTAGAGGGGGTGAGTTTGTTACTCCACCTACTGCAGGACCATCTTCACGATCAGGGCCAGATCGACAGATGGAGGATGCTCAAAAGAGGGAAAAGGGGCAAGAGCCTAGAGAGAGAAAGCAGCCAGGATTCAGATTAATGTCCGACATTGAGACATCTACAGACATGAAGAAAATCTTTAATGATAAAATACTTGGCAATGAGGTGACTTTCACTATTTCTGAGATTTTGGGCATCTCAAAAAGAGAGTTTCAGGAGGTCCTGAAGAGGAAGAGACATGCATTGGCTACCACTAATACACAGGGAGTTTTGATTGGAGAGTTGGATGAGGATGATGATGAGGTTATGGTTGATAATGCTTCTGTTTTGCCACAGGGAGAGAAGAGGGTTCAGCCTATGCATTATGCTGAAATTGATGAGCCTGTTTTAATACCACGTAGTCACTTTTCGCGGAGCCATTGGGCTAGGGCAACTACAGAGACGATGGTAAAGGTTGGAGAAAAACAGGTGCCTTATGTTGCATTGGTTGATCATGGTTCAGAGATTAATCTCATAGTTCGTGGAGTTTATGAGAGTAACAGATGGCCTATGGATGTAGAGCATGGGTGGCGTATGAGAGCCGCCAATAACACTGCAGGTGATTTATATGCTGCTTGCCCTAGTGTCAGTGTTTCTATTGGTGATGTAGAGGAGGATTTTCATTTCTTTGTGCAGGATTCATGCTCTTATCCCATAATTCTTGGTCAGCCATTCATTACAGAGATGAGCATGGAAACAAAGGTCATGGATGATGGATCTGCTTATGCACGGATTCGCAGTAAAGATGGTATGAGAGCAGTTCAGTTTATGACTGTATGTGTGAACCATGTTAGAAACAGGGATACTCTAAGAGATGCACCCTTGCCCACTGTGAGGGAGGGTTTTCATTAGGTGCCACCGTTTCGCGAGACGACGGTGGTACAGAGGAGAGGAGATTGGAGTTATCGCCTCTTGGCAGCAGTGTTTTCTCCTCTGGTTATGTTGGGATTTCAGCAAATAGTTCAATGAGTTATCAGAAGACTTCTAGGTTGCCTAGAGCTGCCAGGCACTATATATGCAGGAAGGAGAAAAATTTGAAAAATGCAGGAATTTTGGAGGATGATGAGCACATAGATGGTATGTATGACAGTGTGATTTGAGCAGATACGATGGCAGAGATGGGAGATATGCTGAAAACTGATATGCTGAATTATCATGGTAATGTATTAGTGCAGTCCCTGGACATGTTTCATGAAATTGCAGATTTTATGTCACAGATTGAGTTCGAGGCTGAGGTAACTCAGCAAAGAGTGTTGAGTGCTGAAGAAATTCAGCAAACAGAGTTTCCAACTGGTTATGATCAGCTTTTAGAGAGACAGAGGGCTGAAAATTTTCAGCCAACAAAGTTTATTGCTGAAATATTTTAGCATTTAGAGTTTGGGGCTGTTTCTATGCAGTCCATAGAGCAGAGGGCTGAGAATATTCAGCCATTGGAGTGCAGAATTGCTGATTTACAGCAAGGTTTATGTAATGCAGAAGAGCATAATGAAGCCAGGGTTGACACGAAATACGAAACTGTGGATAAGAAGGTGAAGCCGGTTGCTGTACCGCTTCCACCTGACAGTGATCAGCAAATAGAGAGGGCTGCTAAACAACAGATTTTGAGGAATCCGGAGCATATTGGTCATAAATTTTCAGCAGAGACACTTGCTGAATTGAAAATTGGAAATGGTGATTTCTTGTTACCCATAGAGAAGCAATGCTTTCAGGATATGCTTGAGCGTCATGGAAGGGGATTTGCTTTTTTGCCACATGAGATTGGATGTGTGAATCCTGATATTGTTGCTCCTATGGTCATTTTTACTATTCCTCATATCCCATGGAATCTCCGACCTATTCCAGTGCCTAAAGCACACTTGCCAAAGCTGATTGATTTATTGAATGAGAAAATCAGGATGGGAATCCTTGAACCTTCATCTGCACCATACTCAAACAGGTGGTTTACAGTTCCGAAGAAGAATGGTACTCTTCGATTTATTCAGGACATGCAGCCAGTGAACAGAGTTACTATCAGGAATGTTGGTATAGGTCTAGTTGTGGATGAGTTTGCAGAGGCATTTGCTGGATGTGCCATCTATTCTTTGGGTGATTTGTATTCAGGTTATGATCAGTTTCAGCTGGCTTTGGAAAGCAGGGACATAACCACCATGAGAACTCCTATTGGGCTTGTGAGGATGTGTACCTTGCCTCAAGGTGCCACTAATTCTGTTGCGCATATGATGAATGCCATGCATAAGGTCCTACATGATTACATACCTCAGCTTACTATGCCTTTCTTGGATGATGTGCCCATTAAGGGGTGTGCAGAAGAAGAGAAGAATGAGAGCCTAAATGAGCAGGGATGCAGATACTTTGTGGCTGATCATATTTCAGCATGTGAGAAGATTTTGGCCAGGTTAGAAGAACTGAACTTGACACTTTCAGGGCAAAAATCTATTTTTGGAGTGAATGAGGTTGTCATTGTTGGGCATATGTGTGGATATTATGGCAGGAAACCCTCACCTGATAAGGTGAATGCTATAGGCAAGATTGCAGAGTATTGTTCTACCACTTCAGAGGTACGGAGATTCATTGGTGCTTGTGTGTTTTATATGATTTGGATACCTCATTTTGCAGACATTGCAGATTGTTTGTATCAGCTGCTTCGGAAGGGGCAGAAATTCTATTGGGATGAGAGCCACACTAGAGCCATGCGGAAATTGAAGAAGTTATTGAAGAATGCTCCTACTCTCAGGAAAGCGGATTATAATTGTGATAGGCCTATTGTATTGACAGTTGACACTAGTCCAATTGGCATAGGTTGGGCTGTGGGTCAAGATGATGCATATGGAAATAGGTATGCTATTCGGTTTGGGGGGAAAGTCCTAAACGAGAGACAGAGGAGATATCCGCAAATCAAGAGGGAGTTATTGGGGATTTTCACGGCTCCCAAATGTGACAAGGAGTACTTTATTGGAGCTTCAGTTGTGGTAGAGACAGATTGCTTGCCATTGATTGGTATGATCACGAGTTGTTCTACTCCGGATATAGCTATGTTGAGATGGATTGCATACATTAAGTCATTAAATCCGGAATTTAAACACATAGAAGGGAAGGATAATCCAGTGGCACATATGTTGTCTAGAGCCAGATATGATGATGAGGAGACTCTACTTGCAGAAGAGGATGATGCAGAAATTTCAGCCACTATGGTTGATCATGTTTGTCATGTCTATGATATTGTGGCTTTCACAGAAGAGCTCTATGTTGGAGATTGGTTGCAGATTGGCAGGTACCTTAGTACACTAAGCAAAAGAGATGAATGGACAGATGAAGAGTTCAAGAAGATCAGAAGGAAAGCCTATGGTTATTTTCTCAAGGACGGATTTCTTTGGAAGCATCCGAAGAAAAGAGGCGGATTACCTTTACGGGTTGTCTGCGATAGAGAGACACAGTTACAGGTGATGAGGGAGTTTCATGAGAGTCCTTGGGCTGGTCATAGAGGAGTATGGGCTACTTATGAGAAAATCAAGGAGAAATATTGGTGGAAAGGCATGTATAGAGATGTTTCTCACTTTGTTGAGACTTGCAGAGATTGTCAGATGTATTCAGTAGTGCGTCATAGAGATGAGCTTCATCCGACCTATCCGCTATGCATTCATTATAAGTGGGTAGTTGATTTGGTTACCATGCCTATGGGTCTATGGCAGATGAGATACATTGTTTTGGCTAGAGAGGATCTTACTAATCATGTTGAGGGCAGATCTTTGAGAACGAAGACCACTAGTGCAGTGTGTAAGTTCTTATTGGAGGAAATTTTCTGCAGGTATGGTTGTGTGGGTAAGATCACTGCGGATCGTGGTGAATTGGATGCAGATGAAGCTAGGGAGTTTTTCTCTCAGCTAGGAATCAAATTGGCTCTAACCACAACATACAATCCAGAGGGAAATGGAAAGAGTAAAAGAAGGCATCCGCCGATAGTGAAAGCATTAGCCAAAACATGCAGAGGACGGATTGGAGAATGGCCAAGGCTTTTACCATTTTCTTTATGGGCTGATCGTACAACTCATAGTGTTACCACAGGATATATGCCTGCAGAGTTGATGTATGGTCAGAAACCTGTTATGCCGATTGAGACTTGTACTTTGACTTGGTCAGTTTTACCTTGGCAGGAGGATTTGACGAGAGAGGAGCTCTTAGCTCTTCAGATTCGACAGTTGGAGAGGAGACCTGAGGATATTCAGCTAGCTATTGACAGGTTGAAAGTTGCTAGACTAAGGAACAAGGACAGGTTTGATAGCAGGCATCGCTTGCGGCCTAGAGCAATAGAAGAGGGAGATTGGGTATTGGTCTTTGATAGCAGCCTTGAAAATCAGCATACTGCACTTCGGAAGATGGTGAAAAGATGGTTTGGGCCATACATAGTCAGACATGTCTTTGATAATGCAACATATGAGCTGACTGAATTGGATGGGACAGTGCTTAGAGTGCCTATTGCTGGAAAAAGAATCAAGATTTTCAAGAAAAGGGATGATGAGGACTATGCATTCGAAGAATTTTCAAGAGAAGAGCAATGACAAGAAACTCTAATGGAAGAGATGGATGATATGGCTGATAATCTTGTTGATCTACCGGAAATGCATAACGAAGAGATTGATTTGTTTGTGGATCTTGATGATAATGATCATGGGTAGTTGGCCCATCCGGAGGATGCGTAGGATTAGAGGGGGTGGATGTCGTATTGCTGCGCATTCGAGGTGTGTAAACCACCCAAAAGTTGTGCATGTGATTTGGTACTTTGTACATATTTAGTTGTTGTGATTACATTTATTCTCTATGTATGAGTATAGATGCTCACACGAAGGGCTTCACTTCAGAAGCTTTTGTTAATAGCACACTTATTAGTATCTATGGTAAATGTGGCGCTTGTAGCCCCTTGGTGGGCAACTCTCATGTGGATATGTATGGGAAATTTGGCTCCCTTGCGGAAGCGCATCATGTTTTCAACAACTTACCCATTCGTGATGCAGTCTCTTGCCTCATTACAGGCTACTCCGAACATGGTTTTGGTGAGGAAGTGCTCACATGTTTCAAGCTTGTGCAACAAGGGGGTGTGTCTGCAGATGTTGTAACTTATGTTCTTTGCTTGAAAGCATGTGGTAGTGTAGGACCACTGGACACAGGTCAGAAGATACATTCAGAAGTAGCTCAAAAAGGATTGGAGAGTGAGCTTTATGTTGGAAACAAACTGGTAGACATGTATGGCAGAAGTGGCTTACTTGCTGAAGCACACCGTGTCTTTGACATGCTGCCAGTTCATGATGTAATCTCATGGAATGCATACATTTCAGGATACGCTGAACTTGGAGCTTGGGGGATTTTTTCTGGGACTGGTGGATCTGGCATACGACATTTTTGGATGAGGATTCAGAGGGTCTAAAAAAGGAAGAAAAGCAAATGGCTATTTTTGAAAAGGGAGCTTTTTGAATCGAAAAGGAGGGAAAAATGGGCAATCGTGGAAGGGAAAAAAAATGATGGAAAAAGCCTGAGAAAGCTCTGAGCGCGGACTGAGGCGGAGTCGTATGCAAGAGAGAGGATTGGAGGATTGAAACTGGGGAGGAGAGGAGTCGACACGCAGGGAAAAAGCTCTGCAATTTGGGGGCATAGCATAGGGAGAACGCCACTGGATTGATCTGGAATCACACTTTGGTGGATATTGCATGATTCAAGGGGAGAAGAGTCGGAACGTAGCTTTGCTGGTTCAATCAGAGAGGCTTTTTGATCGAGTCGCGCTATCTTTCTTGCCGCAACCTGCTGTAGAATTCACTCGAGGAGCAACTCTTCCTGCTGATGGACAATTGAGTGGTCGCAGATGCAAAAATACTATGTTGCATGCATGGGTGGCCAATTTTGATGAGAAACATCTATCAGAGGTCATACTGCGATCCCATCGCATATGAATCTGTGCTGGCAGCGTGTTCTCCTGAGATGTGATCGCCTGTAAAGCTTGCTTGATGAATTTGAAAAATTCGTCACCAAGGAAGCTCGACAGGGGAAAAGAAAGCTGCCCAGCAATCACTTTCTGACGACAGTGATACCAACAATGAGGATGAAGATGACGAAGACAACGAAGAGGAGCAAGAAGATAGAAATGAGCAACATGATGCCAGTGGTTCCTCTGGCTCTGTAGCAGACTCTGATTCTGAGACTGATCGCATTAAACTCCCAGATTTGACTGGCAAGATGCATAACCAATTTATGCTACAGAACAGGAGGAATGTAGAGGCAAGCAAGCATGAGCTTACTGTGAGCCTATCAAAGAAGCAGTACTAATACGATCTTGTGCACCAGTCTCAGGCCTAGAGACAATCCAAGCACGAAGACAGCTGGTTTCAGAAAAGCCAGTGCTACTTACAGGACCAGGAAAGGTTGAAGCTTACCAACCTAATGATTCAGCTTGTCATGGAAGATTTGGCATTACCACTCGAACTGCACCGTTTGGACCTGGCGGTCGTGCATATGTTTACCAGTGCTATGGTTGGACAACAGTAGGATCTTTTAATTTTCATGATGCATTTACAGGCCTACAGGACAGACTCCAACTGGGTGAAGATCTCTGTAACCTTTATCATCATAATGATCTGAATTGAATCATCATGATAATCACAATGGTCAGGATATTCTTCTTGGTGTTCCTGTAAGAGCAACCAATTTGGCACTGATAGTAAGGCTGGAGATACATATACCACAGTCTTATGGCCAGATTAAGCATAAGCTTTAGTTCAAACCAACAGTTGTGGCAAAATCTAGAGATCACAACAAATTGATGGAAGCTACTTGACCGTTTACAATGCAACCATTATATAACACGAGCCTGGAGCATCATGAAGATTGGGGTGACAACAAATTTGACTCTGTTCTGAGGTATGGTTGGGAGTGTACATCAGTCACACTGCTTGGGTTCAAAATCCTGGCATGCTGTAGTTTCAACCTGCTTCAGTAGGTGTTTTGGTGGCCACAATGGAGAGAGCATGAAGCCACTTTGAAGCCCTTCTTTTAGAGAGATGATCTTGAGGTTGACGCTTGTTTCAATCATTGCCTTATACCCCAGCATGGCTTGTGAGTCTCTTCATTTTCAACAGCTAGTGATCACTGCCTTCCTCTGGTTGTCCTCCACACTGTAGCAACCGAGGATGTATTTTTCAAGCTGAAGCCTTGTGTATCTTCAAGAGTGGCATAGTTACCATTTTAAACCTTATAAACTGGATAACAGAATTTATAACTATTTTTGCTCAGACAGACTTTATTGAATGTATTCTGAAATTGCCTTGTGGCTATTAGAAATTACATGATTCAGAGTTGAAAGGCCAGTTTGATGATGACTCTAAGATTGGATTATTCACTTGATTAATCTTCCATCTTGAAATTTATCAAGGTCTTCTGTAGACACGACTCTGCTTTCGCAAATCCTTTGACATCTTTGGTGAGCCCGATGTGAAAGCGTCGCAGAAATTTCAGGATTGGAGATACTTCAGCCTCTATTTCAGCTTCCTCTACAACTCCAACTGCGTCTACTTCAGCTCCATCCATGACTGCTGCGTCAAGTACTTCAACGGAGGATCTAAAACAGATTTTGCAGAATATGTCCATGTATATGCAGCTCCAAAATCAGCAAACACAAATGTATATGCAGCAGCAACAACAATTGCATCAATAGCAGTTGTCTTAGCAAAGGCAACTCTATTCGGAGCAGGAGAATGCAAACAGTGCGACTAAGGCTATTGAAGCAGTTGAGAGTGAGAAGAAGCTATTTGACGGGCGTAATGTTTCGGCATATTTGAAGACATATGAGATCAAGATGGGGTTTTTTGGAGTTCCTGCTGGACTTATGAGTAAGTACTTCCTTCATCTTGTCACACCTGCTTTGAGGACAAAGGTGACTGATCTTTTTATTCAAAACACACATTGGCAAGATTTTAAGAAGGCTCTAAAAGAAGAATACTTCCTTGAGGACTTTGGTATGGCTACTCAGCGGTCATGCCGAGAGTGGGTCTACATGCCAAACAAAGGTCTTGCTGCTTCGGAGTTGATTCGAGAACTCGAAGAGAGGTATAGTCAGCTTGATGCTATTGAACAAAGAGCATTGGATGTTGAAAAAGTTGAGCTTTTCTTGCAAGCTGCAGATCCTGCTCTTCAAGAAGAATTGGGTGAGCTTCTTGAACATCGCACAAAGCCTATGGGTCTTAAAACTGATTGGCAGGATGCTCAGGATGCAGTCTCGACATTGACCAAGAGGAGGATATGGAAGACTCGCCTACAGAATGGTTCCATGACACCTACACCATCATCTGCTCCTATGCCTACTTCTATCCCTGTTATTTCTTCTCCTCCTCAGCCAGTTTCTTGGCCTATGCCAGTGCCTACTATTTCCACTCCACCTATTCCTCCTGTTCCACGACCGATGCCTACACCTTCTGCTCCAAAACCATCCGCTCCATCGGTGCCTACCTCTATTGATGACATAATCAAAGGCATCACAGATTTGACACTTGAGTCAGTCAAAGCAGAGTTAGTGGGAAAGTTGAAGGAGCAGTTTGCTTCAACTGTGCCTACTACTTCTTCTAGTGCTCCTACTGCACCTAGGAGTGCTCCTAGTGCTCCTAGGAGAGATCGGAGATGTATTTGGTGTGATAGTATGGAGCATCATCATTGCAGGGATTGTGACTCTTTCCAGGATGCAAGGAGGCAGAATTTGGTATATTGGGGGCAAGATGGTAAGATTTGGTTGACTGAGACAAGAGCTCCACTTGCTACCAACTTTGGTAAAGGTGGAATGAAGAAGTTAGTGGAGGACATGGCTGCGCGTACTTCTTATGTGACAGTTAGAGGTAATGCTTCTGCATATGGAGTACAGATTGAGAAGGGATCAGAGACTCAGTCCGCACTATGGACTTATGCTGTGGAGTCTGCAAACAAGGGGAAAATTCAGCAAACTGTTTTGACTAGTGCAGGCTCTAGCATCAGATCAGAGACAGGTTGGGACTCGCCTGTTGACAGGTATTCTATTTATGCTTATTTGGCTAAATCTCATGGTGCCGATGTATTTGTTGAGGAGAAGCGTAAGAGGGATGAAGAAAATCCAAGTGCAGCTAAGAAGACTAGAGGGGGTGAGTTTGTTACTCCACCTACTGCAGGACCATCTTCACGATCAGGGCCAGATCGACAGATGGAGGATGCTCAAAAGAGGGAAAAGGGGCAAGAGCCTAGAGAGAGAAAGCAGCCAGGATTCAGATTAATGTCCGACATTGAGACATCTACAGACATGAAGAAAATCTTTAATGATAAAATACTTGGCAGTGAGGTGACTTTCACTATTTCTGAGATTTTGGGCATCTCAAAAAGAGAGTTTCAGGAGGTCCTGAAGAGGAAGAGACATGCATTGGCTACCACTAATACACAGGGAGTTTTGATTGGAGAGTTGGATGAGGATGATGATGAGGTTATGGTTGATAATGCTTCTGTTTTGCCACAGGGAGAGAAGAGGGTTCAGCCTATGCATTATGCTGAAATTGATGAGCCTATTTTAATACCACGTAGTCACTTTTCGCGGAGCCATTGGGCTAGGGCAACTACAGAGACGATGGTAAAGGTTGGAGAAAAACAGGTGCCTTATGTTGCATTGGTTGATCATGGTTCAGAGATTAATCTCATAGTTCGTGGAGTTTATGAGAGTAACAGATGGCCTATGGATGTAGAGCATGGGTGGCGTATGAGAGCCGCCAATAACACTGCAGGTGATTTATATGCTGCTTGCCCTAGTGTCAGGGTTTCTATTGGTGATGTAGAGGAGGATTTTCATTTCTTTGTGCAGGATTCATGCTCATATCCCATAATTCTTGGTCAGCCATTCATTACAGAGATGTGCATGGAAACAAAGGTCATGGATGATGGATCTGCTTATGCACGGATTCATGGTATGAGAGCAGTTCAGTTTATGACTGTATGTGTGAACCATGTTAGAAACAGGGATACTCTCAGAGATGCACCCTTGCCCACTGTGAGGGATTCGGGTTTTCATTAGGTGCCGCCGTTTCGCGAGACGACGGTGGTACAGAGGAGAGGAGATTGGAGTTCTCGCCTCCTGGCAGCAGTATTTTCTCCTCCGGTTATGTTGGGATTTCAGCAAATAGTTCAATGAGTTATCAGAAGACTTCTAGGTTGCCTAGAGCTGCCAGGCACTATATATGCAGGAAGGAGAAAAATTTGAAAAATGCAGGAATTTTGGAGGATGATGAGCACATAGATGGTATGTATGACAGTGTGATTTGAGCAGATACGATGGCAGAGATGGGAGATATGCTGAAAACTGATATGCTGAATTATCATGGTAATGTATTAGTGCAGTCCCTGGACATGTTTCATGAAATTGCAGATTTTATGTCACAGATTGAGTTAGAGGCTGAGGTAACTCAGCAAAGAGTGTTGAGTGCTGAAGAAATTCAGCAAACAGAGTTTCCAACTGGTTATGATCAGCTTTCAGAGAGACAGAGGGCTGAAAATTTTCAGCCAACAAAGTTTACTGCTGAAATATTTCAGCATTCAGAGTTTGGGGCTGTTTCTATGCAGTCCATAGAGCAGAGGGCTGAGAATATTCAGCCATTGGAGTGCAGAATTGGTGATTTACAGCAAGGTTTATGTAATGCAGAAGAGCATAATGAAGCCAGGGTTGACACGAAATACAAAACTGTGGATAAGAAGGTGAAGCCGGTTGCTGTACCGCTTCCACCTGACAGTGATCAGCAAATAGAGAGGGCTGCTAAACAGCAGATTTTGAGGAATCCGGAGCATATTGGTCATAAATTCTCAGCAGAGACACTTGCTGAATTGAAAATTGGAAATGGTGATTTCTTGTTACCCATAGAGAAGCAATGCTTTCAGGATATGCTTGAGCGTCATGGAAGGGGATTTGCTTTTTTGCCACATGAGATTGGATGTGTGAATCCTGATATTGTTGCTCCTATGGTCATTTTTACTATTCCTCATATCCCATGGAATCTCCGACCTATTCCAGTGCCTAAAGCACACTTGCCAAAGCTGATTGATTTATTGAATGAGAAAATTTGGATGGGAATCCTTGAACCTTCATCTGCACCATACTCAAACAGGTGGTTTACAGTTCCGAAGAAGAATGGTACTCTTCGATTTATTCAGGACATGCAGCCAGTGAACAGAGTTACTATCAGGAATGTTGGTATAGGTCCAGTTGTGGATGAGTTTGCAGAGGCATTTGCAGGATGTGCCATCTATTCTTTGGGTGATTTGTATTCAGGTTATGATCAGTTTCAGCTGGCTTTGGAAAGCAGGGACATAACCACCATGAGAACTCCTATTGGGCTTGTGAGGATGTGTACCTTGCCTCAAGGTGCCACTAATTCTGTTGCGCATATGATGAATGCCATGCATAAGGTCCTGCATGATTACATACCTGAGCTTACTATGCCTTTCTTGGATGATGTGCCCATTAAGGGGTGTGCAGAAGAAGAGAAGAATGAGAGCCTAAATGAGCAGGGATGCAGATACTTTGTGGCTGATCATATTTCAGCATGTGAGAAGATTTTGGCCAGGTTAGAAGAAGTGAACTTGACACTTTCAGGGCAAAAATCTATTTTTGGAGTGAATGAGGTTGTCATTGTTGGGCATATGTGTGGATATTATGGCAGGAAACCCTCACCTGATAAGGTGAATGCTATAGGCAAGATTGCAGAGTATTGTTCTACCACTTCAGAGGTACGGAGATTCATTGGTGCTTGTGTGTTTTATATGATTTGGATACCTCATTTTGCACACATTGCAGATTGTTTGTATCAGCTGCTTCGGAAGGGGCAGAAATTCTATTGGGATGAGAGCCACACTAGAGCCATGCGAAAATTGAAGAAGTTATTGCAGAAAGCTCCTACTCTCAGGAAAGCGGATTATAATTGTGATAGGCCTATTGTATTGACAGTTGACACTAGTCCAATTGGCATAGGTTGGGCTGTGGGTCAAGATGATGCATATGGAAATAGGTATGCTATTCGGTTTGGGGCGAAAGTCCTAAACGAGAGACAGAGGAGATATCCGCAAATCAAGAGGGAGTTATTGGGGATTTTCACGGCTCCCAAATGTGACAAGGAGTACTTTATTGGAGCTTCAGTTGTGGTAGAGACAGATTGCTTGCCATTGATTGGTATGATCACGAGTTGCTCTACTCCGGATATAGCTATGTTGAGATGGATTGCATACATCAAGTCATTAAATCCGGAATTTAAACACATAGAAGGGAAGGATAATCCAGTGGCACATATGTTTTCTAGAGCCAGATATGATGATGAGGAGACTCTACTTGCAGAAGAGGATGATGCAGAAATTTCAGCCACTATGGTTGATCATGTTTGTCATGTCTATGATATTGTGGCTTTCACAGAAGAGCTCTATGTTGGAGATTGGTTGCAGATTGGCAGGTACCTTAGTACACTAAGCAAAAGAGATGAATGGACAGATGAAGAGTTCAAGAAGATCAGAAGGAAAGCCTATGGTTATTTTCTCAAGGACGGATTTCTTTGGAAGCATCCAAAGAAAAGAGGCGGATTACCTTTGCGGGTTGTCTGCGATAGAGAGACACAGTTACAGGTGATGAGGGAGTTTCATGAGAGTCCTTGGGCTGGTCATAGAGGAGTATGGGCTACTTATGAGAAAATCAAGGAGAAATATTGGTGGAAAGGCATGTATAGAGATGTTTCTCACTTTGTTGAGACTTGCAGAGATTGTCAGATGTATTCAGTAGTGCGTCATAGAGATGAGCTTCATCCGACCTATCCGCTATGCATTCATTATAAGTGGGTAGTTGATTTGGTTACCATGCCTATGGGTCTATGGCAGATGAGATACATTGTTTTGGCTAGAGAGGATCTTACTAATCATGTTGAGGGCAGATCTTTGAGAACGAAGACCACTAGTGCAGTGTGTAAGTTCTTATTGGAGGAAATTTTCTGCAGGTATGGTTGTGTGGGTAAGATCACTGCGGATCGTGGTGAATTGGATGCAGATGAAGCTAGGGAGTTTTTCTCTCAGCTAGGAATCAAATTGGCTCTAACCACAGCATACAATCCAGAGGGAAATGGAAAGAGTGAAAGAAGGCATCCGCCGATAGTGAAAGCATTAGCCAAAACATGCAGAGGACGGATTGGAGAATGGCCAAGACTTTTACCATTTGCTTTATGGGCTGATCGTACGACTCATAGTGTTACCACAGGATATATGCCTGCAGAGTTGATGTATGGTCAGAAACCTGTTATGCCGATTGAGACTTGTACTTTGACTTGGTCAGTTTTACCTTGGCAGGAGGATTTGACGAGAGAGGAGCTCTTAGCTCTTCGGATTCGACAGTTGGAGAGGAGACCTGAGGATATTCAGCTAGCTATTGACAGGTTGAAAGTTGCTAGACTAAGGAACAAGGACAGGTTTGATAGCAGGCATCGCTTGCGGCCTACAGCAATAGAAGAGGGAGATTGGGTATTGGTCTTTGATAGCAGCCTTGAAAATCAGCATACTGCACTTCGGAAGATGGTGGAAAGATGGTTTGGGCCATACATAGTCAGACATGTCTTTGATAATGCAACATATGAGCTGACTGAATTGGATGGGACAGTGCTTAGAGTGCCTATTGCTGGAAAAAGAATCAAGATTTTCAAGAAAAGGGATGATGAGGACTATGCATTCGAAGAATTTTCAAGAGAAGAGCAAGGACAAGAAACTCTAATGGAAGAGACAGATGATATGGCTGATAATCTTGTTGATCTACCGGAAATGCATAACGAAGAGATTGATTTGTTTGTGGATCTTGATGATAATGATCATGGGTAGTTGGCCCATCAGGAGGATGCGCAGGATTAGAGGGGGTGGATGTCGTATTGCTGCGCATTCGAGGTGTGTAAACCACCCAGAAGTTGTGCATGTGATTTGGTACTTTGTACATATTTAGTTGTTGTGATTACATTTATTCTCTGCGTATGAGTATAGATGCTCACATGAAGGGCTTCACTTCAGAAGCTTTTGTTAATAGCACACTTATTAGTATCTATGGTAAATGTGGCGCTTGTAGCCCCTTGGTGGGCAACTCTCATGTGGATATGTATGGGAAATTTGGCTCCCTTGCGGAAGCGCATCATGTTTTCAACAACTTACCCATTCGTGATGCAGTCTCTTGTCTCATTACACGCTACTCCAAACATGGTTTTGGTGAGGAAGTGCTCACATGTTTCAAGCTTATGCAACAAGGGGGTGTGTCTGCAGATGTTGTAACTTATGTTCTTTGCTTGAAAGCATGTGGTAGTGTAGGACCACTGGACACAGGTCAGAAGATACATTCAGAAGTAGCTCAAAAAGGATTGGAGAGTGAGCTTTATGTTGGAAACAAACTGGTAGACATGTATGGCAGAAGTGGCTTACTTGCTGAAGCACACCGTGTCTTTGACATGCTGCCAGTTCATGATGTAATCTCATGGAATGTATACATTTCAGGATATGCTGAACTTGGAGCTTGGGGGATTTTTTCTGGGACTGGTGGATCTGGCATACGACATTTTTGGATGAGGATTCAGAGGGTCTAAAAAAGGAAGAAAAGCAAATGGCTATTTTTGAAAAGGGAGCTTTTTGAATCAAAAAGGAGGGAAAAATGGGCAATCGTGGAAGGGAAAAAAAAAACGATGGAAAAAGCCTGAGAAAGCTCTGAGCGCAGACTGAGGCAGAGTCGTATGCAAGAGAGAGGATTGGAGGATTGAAACTGGGGAGGAGAGGAGTCGACACGTAGGGAAAAAGCTCTGCAATTTGGGGGCACAGCATAGGGAGAACGCCACTGGATTGATCTGGAATCACACTTTGGTGGATATTGCATGATTCAAGGGGAGAAGAGTCGGAACGTAGCTTTGCTGGTTCAATCAGAGAGGCTTTTTGATCGAGTCGCGCTATCTTTCTTGCCGCAACCTACTGTAGAATTCACTCGAGGAGCAACTCTTCCTGCTGATGGACAATTGAGTGGTCGCAGATGCAAAAATACTATGTTGCACGCATGGGTGGCCAATTTTGATGAGAAACATCTATCAGAGGTCATACTGCGATCCCATCGCATATGAATCTGTGCTGGCAGCGTGTTCTCCTGAGATGTGATCGCCTGTGAAGCTTGCTTGATGAATTTGAAAAATTCGTCACCAAGGAAGCTCGACAGGGGAAAAGAAAGCTGCCCAGCAATCACTTTCTGACGACAGTGATACCAACAATGAGGATGAAGATGACGAAGACAACGAAGAGGAGCAAGAAGATAGAAATGAGCAACATGATGCCAGTGGTTCCTCTGGCTCTGTAGCAGACTCTGATTCTGAGACTGATCGCATTAAACTCCCAGATTTGACCGGCAAGATGCATAACCAATTTATGCTACAGAACAGGAGGAATGTAGAGGCAAGCAAGCATGAGCTTACTGTGAGCCTGTCAAAGAAGCAGTACTAATACGATCTTGTGCACCAGTCTCAGGCCTAGAGACAATCCAAGCACGAAGACAGCTGGTTTCAGAAAAGCCAGTGCTACTTACAGGACCAGGAAAGGTTGAAGCTTACCGACCTAATGATTCAGCTTGTCATGGAAGATTTGGCATTACCACTCGAACTGCACTGTTTGGACCTGGCGGTCGTGCATATGTTTACCAGTGCTATGGTTGGACAACAGTAGGATCTTTTAATTTTCATGATGCATTTACAGGCCTACAGGACAGACTCCAACTGGGTGAAGATCTCTGTAACCTTTATCATCATAATGATCTGAATTGAATCATCATGATAATCACAATGGTCAGGATATTCTTCTTGGTGTTCCTGTAAGAGCAACCAATTTGGCACTGATAGTAAGGCTGGAGATATAGATACCACAGTCTTATGGCCAGATTAAGCATAAGCTTTAGTTCAAACCAACAGTTGTGGCAAAATCTAGAGATCACAACAAATTGATGGAAGCTACTTGACCGTTTACAATGCAACCATTATATAACACGAGCCTGGAGCATCATGAAGATTGGGGTGACAACAAATTTGACTCTGTTCTGAGGTATGGTTGGGAGTGTACATCAGTCACACTGCTTGGGTTCAAAATCCTGGCATGCTGTAGTTTCAACCTGCTTCAGTAGGTGTTTTGGTGGCCACAATGGAGAGAGCATGAAGCCACTTTGAAGCCCTTCTTTTAGAGAGATGATCTTGAGGTTGATGCTTGTTTCAATCATTGACTTATACCCCAGCATGGCTTGTGAGTCTCTTCATTTTCAACAGCTAGTGATCACTGCCTTCCTCTGGTTGTCCTCCACACTGTAGCAACCGAGGATGTATTGTTCAAGCTGAAGCCTTGTATATCTTCAAGAGTGGCTTAGTTACCATTTTAAACCTTATAAACTGGATAACAGAATTTATAACTATTTTTGCTCAGACAGACTTTATTGAATCTATTCTGAAATTGCCTTGTGGCTATTAGAAATTACATGATTCAGAGTTGAAAGGCCAGTTTGATGATGACTCTAAGATTGGATTATTCACTTGATTAATCTTCCATCTTGAAATTTATCAAGGTCTTCTGTAGACACGACTCTGCTTTCGCAAATCCTTTGACAACGTAGCTCTCCCTCTTCTCCACCTTCCCCCTTAGAGGGTGTATATATAGGCCAAGGGGGGAGAGAGCTCCCTCCCACATGGCCCCCTTGCATGGTATCCTCCCTTCCACCTCCTCCATTTGACCATAATAGCCCATCCCCTTCCCTCAGCCAAGCATCGGCTAACGGAAGGTGAATAAAAAGATTTGCAATAATCCCATCATTATCCTCTTGACCTCCTCCCAAGAGAGAGTTCACCTACAGTTATGCGAGTTTTGATCCTTGGTCCGGGTTTGCCAATGGGGAGCTCATTATTCCTCGCGTACGGTTTATAGATTGCATTGTCGGTAACTCCAATGCCGAAATTGAACTTTGCATGAGTTTCACGCGGGGTATGGAAAGTCGGACTAGTAATATTCTTTTTTAATAGAAATATTACACACATGCCCCTCCACAAGCTCCAACACATACTCCCTCTCCCCGCCATGCAATGGGTGAAGAAGAGGGACTTTTTTTAAAAATGTAAATAATTCATTATCCTTTTTCCCTTGAAGGGGCATTCCTGCGGTGGGTTTACGGTTTTGAGCGACGGTTTCCTATGGACAACGTGGGCCTGGTATCGTTAATGCATGAGGGTGGAGCACTTAGGCCAGTGTTTCTTTGTTGCGGGAGATTACTTTGGATTGCTTTTGCGTGGGTTCTAGGGTCTTTAATACTTTGTTGTAGAAATATTACACGAGTTTTGTCATTTTTCCAAATTGGTTCGTTCTCACTATCTAGATCAATGAGAAGATGATAAAGAGATATTTTACTAGCGCTACATGTATAATTGCATAATTGATCCATAACCATAGGTGTGATTCAAAGTTTTGTACGGGAAACCTGTGTGAATTCAGAAAAGAAAAAGACTGAGGAAGAAACTAGTAAGGAGGAGAAGGAAAGAAGACAATGAGAACGAAGGGAGGTAATCAAAAGCTGATAACATTCAAATTGAGGATCCAATTTCACTTTTATGAAGAGAAAGGTAGGATTTTTGTTAGGACAATCATTGTCACCTTTATGGATGCCTAAATTTGAAAACCCACATATTGGTTTTTTCCTCAAATATTTTTTTTTTCTCTCTAGGATCTCTTTTAGAGATTTTTTGAGGCCTCAAAAGTCCCCTAAACTGCTAGTAGTGTGTATTACCTTTGGGATACATCTAGCAACTATTTTCTATAGGTAGATGCTATTTTATGGTAGTTTGTTCTATCTAATGAAGAGATCAAATGGCTTCACTTTGTCATGTGCAAGCATAAGAATCTTTAGTTGATATCATAATTTTGTGACCTCCATGTCAAATTTACATTTAAGGTTAATTCTAGTGGCAAAACGTTGATGGCCATTAAAAAAAAGGTAGGATATAAGGATTCCCAATGCTAGATGGTTAGTACATGTTGAGGAAGCCTGGAAGGAAGAGGATCATCATGCAACACAAATGTGTAAAAAATGGATCAAGGAGCATTTTATGCTACTCCTTCATTCAAAATAAATATCATGTTGCACAAGGTTGGCAATCAAAAGACTCCCTACCGAGATATATTATCACAATTCAAAAACATGCCCCCTATATATCTACTATGTGGAAGAAAAAAAGAGAATATCAGATACCTCTTCTAGTAATTGTAAGTCTATTGGAGTGCTATGTAGAAAGGTTAAAAGCAAGATGAATAGAGTTAATCTACATACTGTAGTGAACTAATGCTACTCGATGGTAGAGGAAACTTGAATGAAACCTCTAAGAAGGTTTGGGCTATTTGGAGAGGTCTACTAATCCCTAGGGAGTCTTGCTTAAGAATTGTATCTATTTGGTCTCTATAAGATGATGTAAATATCTACCTTTTAAATGATATGTGTTATTATAAAAAGTAAATATGAAGCTAGCATGTAATTTCCATATTCTAAGACTTTTTCACAAAGTGTTACTAAAAGGGGAATAAGTCCTACACAATTCACAAATCATGATAAAAATTTGTACCAAACTAGATTAACTAGATGATGGATGGTTGTGCCTTGTTGAAGAGTCATGTATCCATTCTATGAAAAGATTGGGGGGGGGGAGAGGAATTTTCAGCTCTTGCCAAATACACAACACACAGAGAGTGCACATAAGATAGGAAGCAGAAAGCCCTAGTGTTTCTTCTTCTTCTTCTTCTTCTTCTTCTTCTTCTTCTTCTTCTTCTTATCGATTGTAACAATATATCAAAAACTAAAAAGAAGGCACAACAAACATAGTATACAAGTGGTCCACAGTGTGAATGCACTAACTAGAAAGATGATTAGATAAATATCTCGTAATTGGACTAATTGATATTGAGTTGTCACTACAATGATATGTTGATGCATGTATCAACCTCTTCAATTATATGAATGCAAAACTAGTCATCTAAGTATGTGAATGTAAACTCATGTTGAGCTTGATATCTCAACACTCCCTCTCAAGCTCAATAAAATGATTTGTACTCCAAGTAAGCTTCAAAATCATTCAAGCTTTTTGCTCCTAGGGCCTTCGTGAAAATATCTATAACATGATTTTTGGCGCTCACATATATAAGATCAATGCTACTAGCCAAGACCTATATTTGATGAAATGGTAATAAGCTTCAATGTGTATTGTGAGTGAATGAAAGATTGGGTTCCTTGCCAATTGTATACTACTCATGTTGTCACAATAAATGACAACTCTCCTATCCATTTGAATCCCCAAATCATCAAGTAGCTTTCACATCCAAGCTACCTCATATATTGCTATAGCAGCACCCTTGTACTCTGGCTTTGCACTTGGTAATGCAACAATAGGTTTTTTTCTTACTACTTCATGTCATAGTACCACTCCCAAAGTAAAACACATAGCCATAGGTAGATTTTCTATCAAACACACTCCCTACCCAATCTACATCAGTATAACAAATAGCTCTACCATCAAGTCGGCCTCATAAAAGTTACCATAATCCAATTTGGCCTTAATGTACCACAAGGTACATCTCATATGTTCCAAATGAGGTTTGTGAGGAATCTACAAAAACTAACTCTTGTAGCTAATTGTGTAGTTACAATTTGGCTTGGTAATAGTAGTGATGTGAAGATCAAAATTCCCACCATCTTCCTATACATTGCGGAATCCCCCAATATCTCACCCACATCACCACACAACTATATCATACGTCATCAACATATCCAAGATGTAGTGCCTTTATGAGAGCCATATTTTGTTATCTATTCTTATCACCTCAATGCCAAGAAAGCACTTTAGATTTCCCAAATCTTTCACGTCAAACGTTTTCTTGAGAAGACTCTTCACATGTTCCACCTCTTGTAGACTACCACCCCCCAACAATCAAATCATCCACATACAAGGTAATTACAACAATGCCCCTTTCACTCTAATGTCCATAAAGTGACTGATATATATTTCCAACATGGAAACCAATAGAGACAAGATATTGTGATATCTTATCATTCCATGCTCTTTGTTCTTGTTTGAGCCCATATAAGGCTTTCCTAGTCTACACACATAATTGGGGCGAACCATGCTCTCATAACCCTATGTGTGCTCCATGTACACATCTTCTTGAAAATCGGCATGCAAGAATGCATCATTTATATCTATTTGATACGATACCTAACCTTTTTCTACAACCACTTCCATAATTGGATAGACTAGAGGTCATTCATCACCTTAAGGTTTTGGTAGCTAGATGACTAGCCCAATTATGGGAAATTTTTTGTTAAGGACATAGTACTGGTGTAAATAATACTAGGATGGGGAAGGGGAGTTATAAGGACCCCCATCCAATTTTAAAATTGGTATTAGAGGTCAAGTTTTTGAGCTTAGGTAGTTCTAGGATATCAACCAAGGTGTAGCTTAAGGGGGGTGTTGAAAATATAATCCACACTTAGTAGAGAAAACTAGCTCACTATCAGTGCAGTGGCAACGTGTTGAGAGTAGGTTTGAATCTTAGGCCTGAATCTTAGGCCAAATGGAGGAAGATTTCCATAATTTGATAGATTAGAGATCATCCATCACCTCAAGGTTTTGGGGGCTAGATGGCTAGCCCAATTATGGAAAACTATTGGTTAAGTGTGTTGAGATGTAGAGAGAGAAGATATGTAGAGAAGCAATAGGGAGAGAAGAGACACACCATATGCACTCCCAAAGACTACATCATATTGATCATAATCTACATATATAGGTGAGATCTATTCTATATAGGATGAGCTATATATAGCTCCAACACCGCCACTCAAACAAAGGTTTCTAGCTACCACGGATGAAAAAAACCCTTGGGGAGCATAAGAGAAAAACCAAAGCTCCTATATAAAAACGTACAAACATGATCAACAAGGATTATTGTGTGCATGTAAAGTGAATCGGTGCATGTGAAGTGAAACTAAATATATATGTAGAAAGATGACCAAGAGGTCTGAGGTGTATGTGCACATGTGAATTGTATGGTACCTACAAGGAGTATGTACATCGACACTTCAATGTCATAGTAGATTAATTTCCAAAGATTGAAGTTGATATGACTCCAAGTTCGGAGTGCAATGGAGTGAAGTGTGCTTCATTGAGTCCTTTGGTGAATAAATCTACAATCATTTGATCACTTGAAAAATGTTCAATAATGATTGTGACTTTCTTTACTTCATATCAAACATAATGATAATTCATTACAATATGTTTATACTTGCTATGTTGGACATAGTCCTTAGCAAAACTAATGGCACTTTGGTTATCACATCAAAGTGGTGTGTTGAAGAAAGGAGGATGGCCAATATCAGATAGAATTTTTCGAAGCCATACTAACTCTCGAGCCATTAAAGATGTAGCTACATATTCAGCCTCTATAGTGGAAACATCAACACAACGTTGTTTCTTGCTAGTCGCGAAGAAACAAGACAACCATTGATAAAGAAATAATTTCCACTTATAGAATGCATAGATAAGTGAGAGCTTGCCTAATTTGCATTTGTATAATCCAAAAGTTGAAGTGAATGTAGAGAATTAAAAATTTTGTTGCCGTTGATAAACCAACCCAAAATCTTTAGTGCTGTTCATAATACATTAAAACTCATTTAGCTACACTCCAATGTTTAAGGCATGGAGAACTAAGATGTTGTCCAAGAAAATTTGTAGCAAAAAGAATGTCAGGGTGAGAATTTAAGTCAACAAGTTGAAGACATCCAACAAGATTAGCATAAGGTTGATGTAGTGCTAATTGTCCATCATTCTATAGAAAGTGAGAGCAGAAGGATGTGCAGAACCCAAACCAAACTTATGAATAATATATTCAATGAACTTTTTTTGATGGAGTAATAAAACACCCTAATCTTGATAGCATTGAATCTGAATACCAAGACATGAGTGTATGTCTCTAAGATCGACCATGTCAAATGCTCAGGGAAGTAACTATATGTATTCAATCTATAAATATAATCCTTTTCTCAAATAAAACATAACCCTTTTCTATTCAATCTATAAATAACCCCTTTATATTACACCCTTCTATATGTTAAAAATGTATAAAAATGGTATTTTAAATATTACAATAGTCATCAAAATCATTTGAAATATATTCTTCACCATTATCATTGCAAAGTTTCTTGATGTGACAACCAATATGAAGTTCTATAGCTTTTTGATATTTCTTAAAAGATAAGAAAGCTTCTGATTTGTGTTGCAAGAGAAAACAGTGGTGTATCTTGAGAAGTCATCAACAAATGTCATGAAATACCAATATTGAGATTTTGATGGAGGAAAAGGTCTACAAATATCAGTGTGAATAAGATCAAGCAAATCTCTAGAATGAATTGTGGTGGAAATGGAAAAGGGTTTGCGAAAATGCTTTCCAAGTGCACAATATTCACAAATACCCATATGAGGATGAGCTTTGAACTCCATACCTTGAACAAGGTCACACTGATAAAGATCGACAAGCTTTGAAAAATCAGAGTGAACAAATCAATGATGTCACATTTTGTTGTTAAGATTGCCAGGAGCTGTAACAACATTTGCAACATCTTTATTTAAAGATAACTAAAAAAGATTACCATTTCGAGGAGCAACAACTATGGTTTGGCCATCTTTCTCAATGCAACACTTGGTATGGTCATAATTGACAAAGACACCAAGATCCACAAGTCTTGCAATTGAAAGAAGATTCCTTTGTAGATCTAGGACAAGTAAAACTCCATGCAGAATTCTTGTTGAAGAAAGAGTACTAAGATATAAATCACCTATACCTTTGACTTGGTTGTTGTGTCATTAGCAAGATAAACCAATTTATTGACGAGAATAGAATGATACTTATGTAACCATTGGGATTGATATCTCATGTTTCCTATAGCACTAGAATCAACAATAAAAAGAGATCCATCACGAACATGAAGTATCCTTTCGAGAGAGATAGAATAACTCACACAATTTGCTTCCTCAATAGTGTCGTCATGTGTAGTAGCATATGCTCTATTACGATCTGAATCAAAACGCCTCTTGAAACATAGATGGGTTGGATGATCACTCTTTTTGCAGCAATCACAAGGAGAATAATCTTTTGATAAATGCAATTTTTTATTTGTAATATCATGTTTTTCATCATATTGTTTTCCCCAAGCAACAAGAAATATGAACAACACTCTGAATGTTATCACTTTATTGTTTGGCCAAGAATATATGATGATTTGGCTAATTTTGGAAGAAACACAAGAGTGAGTAATCGTGACAAAACCTGTGTTGTAGAAGTCTGCAGGAAAAGCTTTTGTCCTATTTATTTTTCTGTTTCAAGTCCAGTTTACCTGAACTGACATAACTTTTGACACAAAACTCCAAATTGAGCATGCATAGATTTGATAGGAAGAAAGCTTGTGAGGTTTTCTTGAGAAAGGCATTTCCTTAAGAGTTTCCAAAATAGAAACTTTTAGGGTGTTCAAGCAAGGCATATCTACAATTCAACATATTTACAATCTAAATGATGATTGAGTGAACTTCTTCTATGCTTAAAATTCATAACATAAGATGCTCATAACATACACAATACGTCAAATTTAAGCATGAAAAGAACATGAATCAATAATTGAAGAGATACAACATAGATATACTTCCTGATGATTATCTTCTTGAAGAAATTGGTTGTAGTCAATCATGATAGCTATGATACCATGTTGAGATGTAGAGAGAGAAGATATGTAGAGAAGGAATAGGGAGAGAAGAGACACACCATATACACTCCCAAAGACTACATTATATTGATCACAATTTGCATATATGTAGGTGAGACCTAGTCTAGATATGGTGAGCTATATATAGCTCCAACAAAGTGCACATTGGCATGAACAATACTAGGATGGGTGACCTCTTGGGAAGGGCATGTATAAGGGCCCCACCTAGTTTCTAACTTGGAGTAGTATTTATGTGATCCCTTTACATTGGCCTTGGTTTTCTTACACGAGATGTACAAACAACTCGACTAGAGTTTCAAACTCTCCATCCATACTTTGATATGAGCCATTAGACTCATCATCTACATGTGAAGGACCCAAAGTATCAAAATGTAACAAAAGAAGAGATCGAGGCCTTCTTGAAAGGAAACCAAGTTAGGTAAAGTAATATGCAAGTCTTGTTGGATGAGGCGGGTATATCCAACAAGGGATACATAGCTATTTACAAAATCCTTCAATTTAAGATAAATGAATCCAAGCTATGTGGATCAATATTGACAAACCCAACATTACTCAAAATAATGCAAAAACAAGTAAATGATAAAATTCTACAAGTCCTTGGAGTTCCATTCCACATCGAGGATATGTATTATGGAGTAAAAGGGGAGAAATGGTTTATAACAAATAAGAAAATATACTTGCAGCTTGGAGGCTTTACAATCATATTTTTTTCCATTATTTGAGGTGACTCCAAATGAATGTGATGGTATTCTAAAATCTGTACTTAAGCTTGATGAGTGTCACATTGTAAAGGACACAAAGTTTGAATGGATTATCATCGCCTTGATGAACATGACACTTGATCCAACACTTTCAAGGAAAAATCCAAAATGGTTTAGTGTCTAATATGAGAACAATTTATTCTCTCTAGGGCCCTTTGACATAAGCAATATACTTATATTGAAAGTTTACTTATGCTAATGGTGTGGTTTTGTCAAATGTTTGTAATAATATGTGTGTATTAAAGGTTATGTCTAAGAATTTTGAAACCCTGTATTGGATTTTCCATATGATAAGTATACCCAAAATCATGAGAGAACAAAGGAATGGGAGAATCTTGGATGTGGAAGGGTTTGAAAGGTTCAATGTAGAGTGGCATCTAGCAGGTGATTTGAAGACCTTGAAGTGCACATACAATGTTTTGAAAGGAGCCAATTCAAAGAGCCCATGCATATACTGCATGCATGCTACAAAGGAACTTGATACGAAGAATTGGAAAAAGAGGCCTAACAAGCACCTCAAAGATCCAAATTTTAGAGAAATTTTGGATATTCCCTTGTTTAGAGTCCATATTTAAACAATGCATGGTATGTGTAGAATTGTTGAAAAATTAAATTTCCAGTATATATCTTTTTCATGGGGGACAATGCAAACTAGGTTTGTCCAAGTCAAAGCAATTGTACTACTTAAGAAGGCATTGTCGTACATTGGTTTGCATGGTGGAATTATGAAGATTAAAAGGACAAGAAAATGTATGAAGATGGTCAAGAAATACCAAAGAAACTTTCCATTGTAGGTGTGAAAGAAATAAGATTTCTATATGCACCATACTTTGATAATCCTTGTCAAGTAACATAGTTCACTTAAAGAATTAAATTTAAGAAGCGGAAGTACATCCATAAGGAAATAGTTGACCATGCTAACAGTGATGGAGCAAGATCATGCAAGGAAAGCATTAGAAAGTCTTTATATATGATCTTTAAGTTTTTTGATATGTGGATTTGGAACTCACATGACTATCAAGCCTTTGAAACGGAAAAAGTCAATGGTTAGTGCATAGAGGAATCAACATATTACCACTATATGGTAAATTGCCTTCATAATACTTGATAAAGTATGATCACTTAAGTGAGAGTGCAACACTAATCTGGCATCCTTTTTTATTCCTTGACAATATATTATATATAATCACACCCCTTGGTTTGCCAAGGAATATGGTAGTCTATAGTGTTGTCAACTCAAAGGTATAGAGAAAACCCATTATCAAGCTTGTACTGGCTATTTCAACCATACAAGACATGGTGGAGGAGTGGAGAAAGCCAACAATTTTGAAGAAGTATACCAATAGACTTATAGAAAACTTATTCATTGAGTGAACATAAAAGAAGCACTGAGAACATCTGAAATCAACAAAGCAATGCAACATTTGTAGACACAAAGAAGAAAGGAATCTTAGGAGAGTTTTAATGTAACAATGAAACATACTGTGTGGCAAGACAAACTAGACAAAGACACCCATAAACAATAGTTATTTATAAGCTCATACACAATGGAATGAATACTTGAGGCATTGTGGAGAAATATTACCACAAAGAAACACTTATAAATCTTTGTAATGATCTTTTACATAATAGAATACATCTCCTTTTTTATGAAAAAATATTGCTTCTTAGTAAAGTAACAATATCATGCTCAATTTCAGTCCTCCACTTGTGATCTCTTTGATGATGACCCAACTTCATCATGTAATGATTGCTCTAGTTCTTTTAAAGCTTACTCATCAAATTTTGGAATTGATATACTTCTAAGTAAGTGCCATACATCAGGCCAAATGTTGTGTATGCTAAGTGGGATTCCCCACATCATACATGGCAACTAGGGCCTTGGCAAAAAATTTGTAGAGCTTCCTATTTCTCCAAAAATAGTATCTTCTTTGCATTCCACCTAATAGGATACCTTCCAAGATATCTTGAGAGGGTCTTAAATGTAATAAAATGGAATTCTACATTGTTCCTTGAAAACTTATGAAGGGTAACAACAAACTTTGGAAAGGTGAGGTCTTTAATATAGTGGCCCAAGTCAAAGTCCTTGCTTAAACCTCCCTTCCATTTGCGGGCTACACGACCAATGAACCCATCCTTGTATACAAAAACTTGATAAATAGCAAACATAGCTAGTGAATTATGGTGAAATTTTGAGCCCTAAGAGAAACACCAAGGAAAAGGGGTTTCTACTGTAAGAAAATCTATCTTGTAACATCAACAAGCTTTTATTTCATTCTTTTGAGAACTACAACAAGGAAAAGAACAAATCTTCACGCAGCATCATAGTAGATATCTCCCACGGATTTGATAGAATCAGCCATAAGCTTCAACATCTTCATAGAATCCATCAATAGAACAAGAAATGAAAATGATTTATCTTTATTGTTTTCATAGTTCTCTCTCTCAATCTCTCATAGATAAATACATTGTTTTGATAGAATTTACTATCTTTGACTCTCTATCTCTCTCTCAATCAATAGTACATCATCACCTTACTAAAATACCCAATAATTACGCTCAATAATCCTTCTTAGGTCATGGATGCACCTCCCAAGAGGTATGGAAGGTATGAAAGGGCACTAGAGTCACTACAATGTCTCTTCATAGCTCACTACTGTCACTTCACTTCAGTCTGCACTTGAGTCTTCAGCAGCTACTTCTTCCATTTGTTTTAGCTCTTTTGAACTTAGATTCATCCTTTCCAAAAGTTAGAAAACTTTTCCAAATTCACATATACATTCCACAAAACACTTACAAAAGATCTACAGAACGAAACATAACACAAAACAGAGTAGAGACAAAAGCTCTAAAGAGGGTTAACAGAAGATCATCAAAACCTCATAACTCATACTAAAACCATTCCAAACTATTAGAAACTATTCAATAATCTTTCAAAGTATCTCAACCTTCATCAATCATCAATCCATACTTCATACAAAAAAAAATCAGAACAAAACAGAAGCTAAATAGAAGGTATCAAAACCAATCAGAACCTCAACAGAACCTATCAGAACATCACAAAGCCTCATATTTCTACTAAAAATCATCATGAGCTTCCAAAACATAATCAATATCATCCAAAAAATTTCAAAAACTTCCAAAACAACCAATCAATACTCAAAATCCATCAATAACCAACCATTCAGGCCTCAAAAACAACAAAAATCAGTCAAAATTTCCACTCTCAACATATCCCCACGCTTAGAAAGAAAGAATCCTCGCAACCTAAGGAAAAGAAGAATATAAGTTCAGTAAAGAGCTCAATTCGATCTTTTGTCTTCAATAATCACCCAACCACGACCCCAAAAAAGTAACCTATATATCTAATAATACTACAACGAAAGGAAAACACTCGCATGAAAATAAAGCACATCTAGCTGATGGGTATCCACATCAATATTGACATCCAAACATAACTTTGGCACTTGCTTTTGATCACCATGAGAGTGACGGTGCATAAAGACTAGATACCATGAAAAATGAGTAGTCAATCTCACTAATGGATCCAAAGATTAAGAATGAAGCTGAGCAAAATGTAAATAGTTGTGAAACGCTTGATTTGTAATCTTCCATTCTCCTGGAATCACCGGCCAGTTAATTTGGGGTCTTGTCAAAGAATCTCGTGTACTCCAGCTTCTTCTTCTCAGAATTGTCCGATCAAAAACTTCATATTCTGTAACCAACTGAGGGGGAGTCTGAATAAAAGATGAAAGAGATGGGAATGGAATAAGGGATACGGGATGAAGAGAGGGATAAGCAAAATCATAAAAAGAAGAGTAAGATAAGGTAGGAGAATCTGGCAATTTAGCAGTATCAGAATGGAAGGGAGTAAGGAAATATAGTGGGAACGTGGACATGAAATGAAAAGATGGGGGAGGACAAGGAAGAAGGGAAAAAATACCCGATCGATGATGAAAGGACATTGTGTAAAAATAAGAATATGGGGTGTGTCTTTATGTTGAAATAGAAGGGGTAAAACGACATGTGGGGTATTCTGGAAAAGAGACAAATAAGTGTCATACCTATGAGCCATTTGTTGATAGTAAGTCAAGGATGGAATTGATGGTCCTAAGGTAGAACGTCTAGTATAGGCCTCAAAAAATAAAGGATCAAAAGGAGGTTTCTTGGAAAGATAGGATAACAAATCCACCCTCAGTTGGTTGACATTTTGCACATGAGACAAATCCTTTAGCTGTCTTTGATTTAAGATCATAGAATCCAGCATAGGATGCCAAGAATCCTTTGGAAAATTAGCTACTCTAGAAGAATACTTTTGAAACATTTCATCAATCTTAAGCTCCAACTGATGTACATAGAGTACTGCTTGCAAAACTACATATCCAACATACCAAGAGAGATCTTCATCATTTGGAATTAACCAGTCACCTCTAAGGTTCATATAGGACATCAACATTGAATCTGGGACTACCGAATCCTCAACCACCATTCTGACCACTTCAAACAATAGATTCATAGACCAGGTTCCACTCTAGCCATCCTCTACAGGAGATAAATCCATGGTTGAAAGTTTAACATAAAAGGCTAACTTATGTTGTTGATAATGAACATAGAAAGAGTGGGCGGGAGAAACAAACTCCATAAACTGCTCAAAAGTAGTCCATAAGATATCCATTCTAGACTGCAATCTCTCAACCTTAGCTTGAAATAAAGGACATAAAGTGGCATTCCGTTGAAGAGCATCCAAGTCCTACTAAGACATAGAAGGAATCATGGGGACACTGGGACTTGGAGGAATGGATCATGATTGCACCAGTTGGTCCAACTATTTAATCTGAGAGGCTTCGGATTCCACTATATTGTGAGCAATTTGCAAATCTGACAGTTTCGTATCCAGAAGAGTCTTAAACTCTTGAGCTTCATTGGACATTTTCTCTTTCTCTTCAAAAACCCTAGTGACCTCTGATTGAGCTTCTGCTAACTGGTTTTTCAAAGAAGATATGTCTTCTCTCTAGGTCTCAATCATTTTGGTATGCTGCTCTATTTGCTTAAACAGATAAGAAAGAGTGTCTTTGGCAGAGGCTAGCTCTGTGGTTGCCTTATTCATCTGGTCTTTGGATTGTATCAATTCTTCATAAAAAGAAGAATATAATTGTTGAGCACAAGCTGTCACTGAGAGTTCAATAGAACTTTGGATGTCTTTGCAAAGGAAAGGAATGGCATCCCCTATCACTAAGTGGTTCAGCGAAGGAACTGATATATCCAAAGAACCCTCTCGATATGCTGTGAATAAATTGTTGCATGTGAGGTAGGCAGGGAGTTCACTTCCAGAGGTAGCAGGAACTGACACTGAAGGAATGACTGGTGGAATTGTATCTGCTACACACTTCAAGCACTTCCACTGAATGACTAGTGGAGGAGGGGAATCAGTATCCGCTATGTCAATGGGTTTTGAATATTCTGAAGGTGGAGGGGGAGGAACTGGATCAGATGGAAGAGGAGATAAAACACCCTTTTTAAGGACTGAATATGTCAGAAAAGCATATAAATATGAACCAAATGTTACATTGGTAACATTCCCTCGAGTCACCTTGACAAAATGCTGGTCCATCTTCGTAAGAAGGTAAGTGCTTCAATCAATGGAAACCCCTTTCAAAACCATCTTGGAAGCTGTGAAGAGATCCTTGGACAAGTACTGAGATTGTGTCTTGGCAGTGTCCTGAAGGAATTGATAGACTAGCTTCCAAAAAGGATCAATGATCATTGAAAAAGACACTCCTGAAGTGTTAATCACCTTCTTGACATCAAGGACCTCTTTAGTCTGCTTTTGTAACCGCTTGAGGATATCTTCATTGGAGAATAACTGTCTGGTTGTGACAAAGGGTTCCCCTTTGTAAGGGAGGGACAAAGCCTTCCCTAACCCTCTAGGTGTCAAGACCATGGAAGTACCACCAACCAAGCCCGATTTCTTACTGTATGACACAAGAAACTCATCACAAAGGGCTGGATCATCTAGAATCAGAGATATGCAAGGCCCAACTTTTGCCATACGCTCAAAAGTTAGTAGGGAAGAATAATCCCTACTTATCAATGGGATGTACTGAATAGGAGGAGGCGTACAAGGTGCCATTCAAATAGTAAACACACAACACAACTCACAAACAAAAGAGATGCCTACAAAACCAATAGAAAAGATCAAAGATAAAACATCAATCAAGGGTTTTGAATCGAGACTCGATCGACTATCCCCAAGCAAGGCACATCCTAAAAACAATTCGACATGACCTCTAAACATATGCGACCGAAAGCTTCATGCTATGCAGCAGACATGCACCCTCAATCCCCTCTATCAAGTAGATAAAATGAAAAATAAATTCAAACCTTACCCTTAATCGTATAAATCAACCAAATCAAGAACCACACATGTCATAACCAAAACAACATTGACCATCAGTTGACAAGAAAAGACCATTTTCAAGACTACACGTGTCTATCCCGCGAAGCGTATTCATTTGAAAAGGGGAATAAGAAAGTGCAGTGAGGGGAATGATTTTAGTGAAGGGTTCCTTCTACTAAATTATTAAAAAGTGGTAAAATTTTATTAGGTTGCAAACCTTAATAAGAAAACGGTTTATTTTTAAATTGTTAGTTACAATTTATTAATGTGGAACGGTGTTTTTAATAAACCCCATTCGTCGATACCCAAACTGAGTCTCTAAATGTAGATTCATTAACTAAAAATTTAATGTGTCTGAAGCGCTCTTCTTTTTTAGCGCGTGCATTTTTGTGACGGTTGGCTCATTTTTATTGAAAATTAAGGTGCCTCTAGAGCGCATGTAGCGCATGCAAAGTGAACGATTAGTTGAGTTTTATTTAATTAAAAAGAATGTGTGTTGAGCACGGAGGCGCATGCCATGGTAGTGATTAAGGTTCATAGAAATTAATAACTGAATTTTTGGGGTAGCGAAAAAAATGAGAACGGGAAAAAGAAGTACCTGATTGTATGTGTGTGTGTGTGTGTGTGTGCAAAGATACTCAATGCGCACATATCAGTCCCTAATGCAAATGAATCTCAAAAGAGAAAAGTCAACAACTGAAAAAAAATTAAACATTGTCAGCTCCAAAAAAAAACTTATTTTAAAAAATAATTAAAATACATGTGGTGTTTTTTTAGATTTTTGCAAGACATTACTAGATTTTTCCAACATTTTTCCATTTATGCTTGGCATTTAACATGCTTTTTTTTCAAGAATTTTACGCAAAAATAAAAATTTGACCATTTTGTAAAGCATGCTTAGCTTTTTTTTAAAATCAAAATTTTTAAAAAATATGAATGAAATTTTCTAATATTTTTCTAATATTTAATTATTTATTAAAGATTTTAAACCATTTTTAATGGATTATAAATAAATTAAGAAGTATTTGAATTTTTTCCAATTTATGTGTGGAATTTTAGCTTTGAAAAATACTTCAAACATTGTCTAGTTGGTCAAAGGAATTTTTAGTTATTTTTTTGTAATTTTTAAGGATATTTTATTTTATTTTATTGATTTTTATGTGTTGTTTAGGGTGCTTTTATTGTTTTTTAATGAAAAATGGGGTACCCGACTACGTCTGAACAGCATATGTGCACACCCACAAATGAGGCCAACGCATGTCCTCGTGTGTAAACACCCACGTGAAAAACAACACGAATGCGAAGACCAAGATCACACATGCGAACGCCAAACAGTCGCTCGCATGTACCACACACGCGAACATGCCAATACGCGAATATGCGGAGTGGGGGGATGGGTTTAAGCAAATAGGGGAATGGGGTGAATGGAGTGAAGGGGGGTTATGGTAGGGGTCAGGGAGGATAGGGGTGAGGGGAAATGGGATTGAGGGTATAGGAAGGGTAGTGTAAAGGGGGGTGGGATTAGGAGAATGGGGGTTGGGGGGAAGTAGGAGGAGTGGGGGGGTGTAGGGTAAGGGAAGGGGGATGGGTTTAGGAATAAGTGGGGGGGTAGTGTTGCAAGCAACGGATGCGTAGTTTGTGCATAGCGAATCGAAGAAGCTCCCTCTTTCTCTCTTTTACTCATAAAATTGCATACGACTCATGAGAAATTAAAAATAGACTAAAGGAGAGGGTAAAGTAAGATGAAGCGACACAAGATTGGCTACAATCTCCCCTTGACATGAAGTGGGCAGCTCCCTTCATGCCATATTTATAATAATATTATCAAATCTTCTTTGCCTAAGATTTAGGCCCTTTACAATCACTTTTTACATAAAGAGTTTGAGTGTACTGGAAAAAAGATAAAGTATTTTGAATTAATGGATGCTAGCAGTTGTATATCCCACAACTCTCTAGAACCATTAATATTTTATTGGACATATCTTATAGAAATCTATTTTGCTAATAAATATTTACCTAGAGGCTATGCGCACGCTTTATAAGAAATAGTGGTGCGTCTAATACAATAATCCAATAATTGCCAAATAAATTCTTGAGAAAATAATCTTTAAAATGCTTGTGCGTGGCACGCCTTTCCAATTCACCTTGCTCTACACATCAGCTGCCAAAAATTCAGAAAATCATGTTAGAATAATAACCAACTGAATAATTGCAGCTAGCCACATAAATCAATTAATTTGAAATTCCATACAATAATTCATTCACGAAGACGTTAATACTCGTGTGGATAAAATGGTATCACCCATGTTCACACTTGCATCGACGCCCCAAAAGGATAGGCATCCCCATCGATCTTCTGCCTAAGACAATTCTTAGGAACGTGCCCCACATTGACGGAGAACCATTTAAGGCACTCATCCCTTTGCGTAGGTGCTACCTGGCAACATACCCCCGGGGTGGGATGGCAATTGTCCTCAATTGCTATTGGCTAGATGTGGAGACCATTAGGAGAAATATGGACTCTCTTTTTTGTCCCTTAAGGGGTTTCTTTCACCTATCTCTCTCTAAAAAGAGATTCCAAGATAATATTATAAAAAGAGGTCTTCTACAATCAAGTAAATCTCGTATTTGTATTTTCAATAGATTTCACCTATTATTTTATTCCCAAACTGCAATATAAGGTCACTTTTTCTCAAAATCCTCATAACTAAAAAAGTACAATTCTATTTTTTCTAAAAATGGAGCCAATCATTGATACATGACTCTTTAATGCCCTCATGACTTCTCAACATTAAAATATTAGAATCATTCTCATTCTCACTTCTTAAAAGGGTGGAAGTTAAAAAACGATATAAAATGACGTACACATCATATTTTAAGATTATTTTTTACCCAGAGACACCTTTTTGACTCGAGATTTCCCTTGTAAATTTTCATCTTTTTTGGACAACTATATACCTATTTCTGGGCATTTTTTCATTCCCTCTGAAAGCTCTAGTTTGGTCCCAAATTTTGTGTATTCTTCTCTTTCCCTCCCGAATATGGTTTCTTGCATACGGGTTCTTCTGAAGCAGCATTGAGGAGTAGTTTTGATACCATTTGTTGAAATTGAATAATCTCTATCTACAACACACTCTACCCTGCTACAAGCCATCTCCCTCTTGAGAAATATGCACTAAGAAATTTTTGTCTTCAACAGTCTATACTACAAGCAATCAAGTGATAATGGAGGTATCTTTATTTTTTAAATCTATGTGATGTTATTATTCTTCGCAGTTGTTGTTCAGTCCTTAAGCATCATTTCATAGAGAGAGAGAGAGGGGGGAGAGAGAGAGAGAGAGAGAGAGAGGAGGGGAGAAGGGGGGATAGAGAGGATTGTGTGAGATAAACAAAGAAAATAAGTGATAGATAGTAAATTAGGGCAGAAGATAAGATGATGTTATTATTTTCCACTAGCCAAGCTTCGGTATGAATGTGTTTAGGGTCTCCTTGATGAATTTTAGTTGAGAGAGAGAGAGAGAGAGAGAGAGAGAGAGAGAGAGAGAGAGAGAGAGAGAGATAAAGAGAGAGAGAGAGAGAGAGAGAGAGAGAGAATATTTTGGATAGAACAAAAGATAAGATTTGATGCTAGTTAGAGGTAGATTAAAAGCCAAAATTACAGACTGATTAGGGGTTAATTAGGGTCTATCAAGACTGAAAGCAAGAGAAAGAGACAAGAACCAACTGAGTAAAAAGAAAAACACAGATATAGTGAATCAAAGGGGTGTAGTTCTGTGATTTGAATGTTAATCCAAGTTAAAATTTGCATACTTTTTTTTGCAGAATGCAGGTGTAGGATGTACCAAGAGAAAGAGAGATATTCACTTTCAATTGGAGGATGAATATGCACAAATGTTCAAAAGAACTGTGGAAAGAGATGATGCAGTAAGATACAGGATGCAACAAGAAAGAAATGTAGGGAAAAAAAATGTGGACCTTTGGGTTGATGGGTGCATTTATCCACCCAATCCACTCACTCAAAGGCCACCACAATTTGAAGGGCTTACATCATTTGTAAAGTTTGCTTGTGAGGGCAATGAAGGATTGTATGGATACACATGCAGACTTGTCACACAAGGATTAGTAGGGGTTCATCAAACCTTGACAAATTTGCAGACAAGATTACAAGAGAATATGCCGTCTTTGATGGAAAAGGATAGATTATCAGCTGAGAAGGATAGGGAGAACCTGAACCTACAACAAGCAATGTCTGTCATTGAAGATGCTATGCATGCTACACACGTGCAGAATATGGAGTTACAGTCTAAATTCAATGACTTGGAGAAGGAGAATCCAAACATAGAGAGGAAGCTCACAAAAACTTTGGAGATTGGGCCCACTTTAAAAACCAAAGAGGCACGTCGACGCATCCGATCAGTTAAACCAATTCACCAATTAACCAAAGGAAGTGGACAATATCATAGACGGATATATGCTCAATCTGCTACAATGAGAAATATGTTTCCTCATGTAGAGAATGATACTATTGCCAAAGTCCTTAGCAAGGATATGGTCAAAAATGCATTGGAAAATCGTAAATTTAGGGACATTGTGGATGGTGTTGCTAGTGAATGTCTTAGGGATGTGAGCAACTTGTTTACTGCTACAGATGCTCAGGGATTATGTGACAAGGTGGGAATGAGTTCTGAGTCATATAGTATGCTCTATCAACAATTGGATACAGGTTTTAAGCAAGTCTTCAATACTAAGCAAGTAATGCCTCTGCCAAAACCATTTCACGTGAAGAAGGCTCGAAAACAATTAAATGAGAAAGTTTTAGAACTAATTGGTGAGCCTACGCATCTGGAACACACACACATATTGAAGTATGGTTCCAAAGAAGTTGCCTTTGTATTGAATGCATCCAACAACTTTGTATTGGATATATGTAGGGTTCAGATTGCTATGGTCAAGTTCTGCAATATGTCTATGGAAGAATGTAGAGGCAAGCTTAAGTTTGTCCTCAAACTTGATGAGAGTGAGATTATCAAGGGGCATAAACATGAGCGTGTGAGTATAACACCTATGAATCGAGCATTGGATCCCAACATTGATGAAGAACATCCTTTATACTTCAGTGTACAATCGGAGAATGAAATATGGTGGCTTGCAGCATTTGAAGTACCAAAGGAGGACCATGAAGTACTTAAAGTTTTTTTTAACCTCACTAATATACCCTGTGTTATTCAACATCAAAATAATGGAGTAGTTTTACACGTTGAGGGGTTTGGGGACTATCAAGTTGAATGGCATCTTGCACGTGATTTAAAAACATTGAAGTGTATGTCTCGTTTATCAAATGCAGCGAATGCAAAATTTCTGTGCATATACTACATGCAAACTAGGAAGAAAGGGAAAGATGGAAAGAAAGAATGGTTTGCCAAGGCAGGACAACAGGGGGCTCCGACACGTGATCAAAAAGTCATGAGAAATGGAATGCTAGTTCTAGTGGATCCAAACTGGCGCGCTATTTTGGAAATACCACTAACAAGAGTTCACTTTTGCACATTGCATTGTTTGGTTAGAATAATTGAGAAGCTAGTATATGAATATATATGCTTTGCATACTAGATGCAGCCCGTGTCAGAATCTGATGCTACATGCAAGAAGGTAGAACAAGTCCTCTCTGAAGTTGGATTGCACGAAGGCCAAGTAGAAATAAAAAAGGACGAGAAAAAATCGGGGAGTGGAAATGTTCCTTGTAAACCATGCTTTGGCGGACCCAAGGCTAGAAAGTTTTTATCTCCACCTTGAGATGAGGAAGGCAATATACTAGTAAAACAACGAGAGAAGTATGAAGCATGGAAAAAGTTTCACCTTGCTATTTCAGATTGGAGCAATGGGGGACGAATGAGGATTGCGAAGGCAGAAGTGTGGATACACCTAGATAGATTAGTGGCTCTCTTACAGAAGTTGAGGTTTATGGATGGTGATGCCAATTCATTTAAAGAGACAATTGCTAAATTTCATAAGTCCATGGTGGAGGCATAGACTACAAATAGCATAACACACTACATGGTCAGTATTATCACCATTACAAAAAAAAATCATCATTTTGAATTACTTTGTGTTTCTAATCTCTTTTCTTGTGCAGCATATACTTGAAGCACATGGTCCATACTTTGCAGATCAAGGAAGTTTGGCAATATGGTCAACTCAAGGCATTGAAATGCCTCACTAGCAAGCTCGCCGTGCTTTTCAAAAGGCAACTGATCATGGAGGTGGCATCAATGATTCCAATTCTATGAGGCAATTATCCAATGGTGGTATAGGAGACTAGAGATATGATACGAGGAAAAAGAAAAGAAGTCCAAAACATCTCAAGCAGAATCTATAAGTAGGGCAATATATGAAGTGAGAAAAGCAAGATATGAAAACAACACAGCTAGACAACGGCACACAGAATGGTTGGCAATCCAAGAGAGAGATGGCAAAAAAATGGAGACCTAGATAAAGATAATAATTTTGATACATTTAGAGTCCACAAGAGAGCACAAGTACCAAGGATATGACACATCAATACTCATATCTCTAACATGAGATGTCTTATAAATTTTCTTTAAAATTTCGAAGGTTTGTCACTATGTTTTTCAAAGTCGATTTTGAACTATGTTTTTTAATTATGAAAAGTCGATTTTTAAATCCTAAGACAAAGATATGAAAATTTAAAACCTTGGAACATTCACTGGCCTAGAGAGAGAGAGGGGAGCATGAGGGGGGTGTCAGGAGATAGAGAGAGGTAGGGATGGGGTGGAGAAATGAAATGAAATGATAAATTTAAAATTCATTTACACCACAGTAAGTTTGAAAGTTTTGTATTTAAGTTGTCTCTCCTTTCATTTTTTCCCATTCCTCTTCACTCTACCCTCCACCTTTCTATCCTTCATCATCACAGCCATGGCACGTTCCAAGCTTCCTATCAAAAAGGCGTCTGCGAGAGCAAGAGCTCAACACTCTTTTGAATCTAGTGAGCATACTGTGAGTGACAAAGATCCTCTGGTGACCGATAACGATGGCCCTACTGCAACTAATAATGGTGGCACTAATGTGGCCAACAATGGTGGCCCTAGTGTGGTCCATAATGATGGTTCGCCATTGTCTAGAAATGGTGGTCCACATGCTCCAACTGCTCCACATCCCACTACTGCTCTAGCTCGTAATACATGCCCTCCAACACATAATAAGCAAAGATGGAGACTAGGCACAGCTGCACTATGTGAGATAAGGAAATTCCAGAAGATTTTTGACTTGATTATTCCTAAGGCACCATTCTCCGAGTTGCTGCGAGAAATATTGCAAGATCTACAGTCAGGGCATCATCACAAGTTCCTTTTGAGGAACCAGGCAAGGAATGTGGGCCGATGGTCAAGCCAAGCCTTGCTTGCTCTCCAAGAAGTAGCTGAAAGCTACTTGATTGATCTAATGAGTGATGGTCAACTTTTAGCCATTCATGCCCGACGTATGACTATTAAGCCCATAGATCTGGTTCTTGTTCGCAGGATCTGCAATAACAAGGATGCATTTAATCTTAATGTCAACCATATGCTTTGAGAAGCTACCTTGTAATTGGATCTATGTTTTTAGCTCAGGTTTGGTTGTAGATTATAAGGAGCTTAATTTTGGGTTATCTTTCCAGTAGACCTTCAAGTATTTGATAGTAGTGGCCTACAAAATGGAGCTAAATTTTCCCTGGCTCTAGTTGTACTTGGTTCGATGCACTATCTACTATGTATTTCATAGTTTCGCAATGCTAAATCCGATATGTGATATTCTATTTTGACCATGATTTGTATTGTGTGAATTTTCAAGTTTCTGATTTTGTAAGTAGTTTTGTTGAGGATAAATTCAATGTGCAACCACGTACACATCGGTGATCGGTTGTACATGGGCCGATGCACTATATATTTACTGTATTTAGTGGTTTGGCAACACTATATTCGATATGCGATATTCCATTTTACCCATGATTTATTTTTTGTAAATTTTTAAGTTTCCAATGTTTCGCGTTGCAAGGTTGACAATACATTTAATCTGCAGTTGTGCACACTCATTGGTGAGTTTTTCTATTATCAGTGCAGTATAATCTAGTTAACGCATTTTCAAAAAAAGATTGAACCGTCAAATTTATAAATCGGAATCTGGTGGAACTTCACCCTCATGTTGGGCATCAAAAAAGCTCATTTATATTAAAAATTTGGCCCCATGAGAAGCCTCTAGGTCACTTGTATGGAGGCTCGCGTCTGGGGCCCTGGGATTCAAGGCCCCAAACGTGAGCCTCCGGACAGGTTACCCAGAGGCTTCTGTTGGGGCCAATTTTTTTTTGGGTGGTTGATGTGTCCTTGAGGAGTCCACAGGTAAAATTTCATGTCAATTAGAACATTGGTAATATTTTTCCAAATCTTGGATCCACAAATTAAACTTTTAGGGTTTTTGAAAAGCTTGGTTATAAGTTTAAAGTTTCACCTCATTTTACACATTTCACTTTTGAGTTCTGAGTTCTCTCTCTTAGAAGACATGGTACACACCAAGCAAGTGGCCTGGAGATACCCCCTTGGAAATTCCATACGACAGCTACGTCCTCCAGTTCCATCACCACCACCACGACACCAGCATCGCAAGTGTCGATGAAGCCAAGCATAGTGGCTCTTTGCAAGATCCGCCACTACCAGAAGACTACTCACCTCCTGATACCGAAGGCTCCGTTCTAGAAGTTGGTGCGGGAGATCATGGAGGGCATATTGATTAGGAACAAGAGGACCCAGTTTCCAAATAAATCACATGCAAAACAACCCGATCGCTGGACCGCCCAGGCCCTCCTTGCACTACAAGAAGTTGCTGAAGCCTACCTCATCAACTTGTTTGGAGACTCGGTCTATGAAGCGGTGCATGCAAGGAGGGTCACCGTCACCGATAGGGATCTGCGAATAGTCAGGTTCTTTCGGTGATGGAAAGATAGTCCTCGTGGAGGTCAACAAGGATAGGGGTGTACAACTCTAAAACACATGGAATGTAGCTTCTGAAGACATTTTGTAAAGCCCCGGTTGTAATGGACCCCATGTAAATTGTTATTAATATGAATACAAATTTTTTGGCGCTTCTTATTTTTGTTTAGTCGCTTGTTATTTATTTTATTTACATCGTTGAGTTATCGTTACATGCATTCGAACAAATACATGTTACGCACAAATTTGATAAAGCACTGCATATTAAATTTAGGGTACGAATCATGTTGCGTATAAATTCAACAAATAAACGTAACATTCAAGTAAAAAACAACAGTAAACGACACGTATCACAAACTACATTTCACGCGAATCCTTTTCATTACTTGAAGAGAAGATTACAAAGTGCATTACATCAGTGATGTGATATAATTAGGCAATAAGTACATCTAGTCTCTCCTAGGCTTCTTCGAGCTAGGCTCCCCATGGTCAGAGCTATTCTTGATCATAGGGCAACAATACATTTTGCCCCAATAGTTCCTGTCTAATGACAGTGGGGTCTTCAACACCGCGGAAACCATGCCACGGCCACCATGGAGAAAAGTGGGCCAGACCTAGTACTTGTGAATAAGTAGAGCAGCTTCGAACATCGAAGCAACACTACTTTCTACAGGATGGAGTTGGTCGAGATGGTCTTGAAGGGCCCACCCTTTGTTAGTGCCCTCAACTTCAAGAATTTCTCAGCAAAAGCAGGGGAGCATGTCTTATGAAATACAATAATGTCATTGACAAGCTGCCCAACATACTCCTTCAATGTTGAGTCTTGCACCCTTCCTTGGCTACCAGATCGGCCACCCTGCCTAGATGAAAACTCATCTATATAGACAATCTCCTGCATCACACAAGTTCAGTATCAGACTCACTATGCATGGAGTGTGCTGAAGATATATACATCATATTTATATGAAACTTAACCAGTAGGGCCTCTAGGATATCGGGAGCCAAGACAACAGTTTTTATCGGGATCGGGCCCCCAGATGTGCCCTGGCCGGAGGCTCGCGTCTGGGGGCCTGAATCTACAGATTCAAGCCCCCAGACGTGAGCCTCTGGCTAGGGCACATTGCAGATTTGGCCCCAGACGCGAGCCTCCGGCCAGGGCACATCTAGGGACCCGATCCTGACAAAAACTGTTGTGTTGGCTCTCAATGCCCTAGAGGCCCTACTGGTTAAGTTTCATAGGAAACGAAGAACATTGCCTTCTCTACATCATCTATCTACCACTATAATGGAGCATCCAGGTCTACTCCTGCCACTGGGCCACCCTCGTCTCTCTCTCGCGTAGGCACTGCATAATCGAGTCGAGGATCAAAAAAGCTTTCCTGCAACCGATCAAATTCCTCATCAGAGATCTGATATTATGGCGTCACATCCTCAATCTGCTCTTGGATGCTCACAATGGTAGAGATGTCATCGATGCTCGTGCCATCATAACGAGCCACCTCATCAACATGTGTTGGGGCATCTTGTAAATCAAAATCTATGAAATAACTAGGTGCATCATGCACCATGATACAGTATAGTTCTTCTTCCCTTAGCTCCAACAACTCTAGCACATCCTGCATGAGTAGATATTCCACCCCCTCGATGGTGATAGCATGGACAGAAGCGAGGGGTGGCTCTTCACTCATGGGCATCTCATCAGGGCAGGGAGGTGGGTGCACAATGGCTAAGCTGTGTGCTTCTTCAACACTCGAATCGAGAGTGATCTCCTCAGGCTCTCTCTCAAAATACTCTAGTTGTGGCCGAGAGGGTGTGTTGATGTCCTTGTCACTGTCCTCTTGCACCTCAGTGCACATAACATATATGGCAAAGGCAGCATCCCTCTCAATGAGATCCATCGTGACGTGGTCGTAGATGAGGTGGCACTGCTCTAGCGTGGAGATGTTTCCCCACATGCACCAAGGCTCGACTTATCACCTTTGCATGGCTAGATCCGACATGCAAACTATACAAAAAATCCATGGGAACCCACCTGAGAGTGGAGTAGGGAATAGAGCAAGTGAGAGGGTTCACTTGCATCACAAAATGATGCTAGTATACTAGAGTCACGGTCTACAGCAGAAAGTGAACTCTCTAGACTCAAGGTCATGCAAAACCTAGGGTATATCTGATCCCCTATGTGCATGTAGCGTGTGGACCTGATCCATGCGGCGAAGGCGGGAGTGGTAGCCATGGCACACAAAGAGAGAAGGAAGGAGAGCACAAGTGTAGGGAAGTGGAGAATGAAAGTGAAAATGAGTTTGGAGTTATAGCTTTTATGTGTCTAGGGTTTTAAATAAAGGTTCTTTATAAAGTTATTAACCCTAAAGTTTCAAATTGAAACTCTTACCTTAGTTTCTTTATTTCAGTACTTTAAAGTAACTGTTAAAATTACTCATATAGACAAATGCTTCGTTCTACATTATTATATCCTCGAATATGTTTGGATCGCTGAGTATATTCAAGTCTAGTGAGAGAAAATATATAATTTTTTAAATAAAATAAATCTAAAAGACCTTCAAAATCCCTTTGGATCTAATTTAATATTAAAATTTAAAAAACAAGTAGCAGAGATGCCCTATAATATATCATTGTGCAAAGAAAATATTCTATAGATTATAGACCTCTAGCCTGCAATTTACTTATGCTTTTTACCTGCATGATTGAGTAATTAAAGTATGTATTATCACACGCTTGGATCACAGTAAACTAAAATTTAAAGTACTCAAAAGTTCAAAAAAGGTATGTATTCGCTCTTTATAAAGTTTTTTACAAGGATTTCATTATCTCAAGGATATGTGGAGAAGCACATTGTTTACATGTCATGGATTGCTCACTACGAGTCCTGACTTTTCTATTATCTAACTTGAAATAGAAGTTGCAGAGGGGCTCATTGGACATTAATTGGATTTCTTGTCTTAGAAAATAAATGGGCCAATGACTCTCTGCGCTGACTACGAAAGGATTATGACCACTCCACAAGATTACCACATCTATGAGCGCTGTAAGTGTCTCATCTCGGGTATCTTGATCCAAGCTAATCCACTCCCCTCGCAAAAGTTGCTATCTTCTATATCGAAAGTGAACGCACAGAGTTTTTCTAGCAATGAAATACATGTAATAAAAACAAAAAAAATGGTAAGTGAATACGACTAACACAACAATTCATCTAAGCGAGACCTATGTCAATTAAATCAAGGTATGCAAAGTAGTAATAAAGTTTTACCTGAATGTAAGATCAGATTGGTTGACCCTGCACTCAATCATCTCATCAAAATGTGTTCTTTTGACTTGCCAAGACTCACCCAATAGCTGACTTATCCATTCCCCGGATGGACACTTGTATTGATAAGTAATCTTTATTTTCTTCAAAATATCACATGAACCAAACAAATGTGCAAACAATGAGAATGGAGTAAACCAACTAAGATGTACATCTTTGGAGCCTGTGGTGATGTCAGATTTTATCTTCAAATTGCAAGCTCCTGACAACTCCAAGCTACCAATCAACCATTCACCACTAGATAGTGGCGGCAATGGGACATGCTGCAATCTCTGGCTTTCTACCACATACAATGAATTATAAAAAAAGATATTTTGAGTGGCAAGTTGACTTGTAGAGTTATTATCATAGATCAAAGAACCTATCTCTTCATGCCAAACATGTATTTTTCTGCTTAAACATTCCACATTCTGCCATTCATGCAAATTCGATGGATATAGGGTTGTCAATCAAACAAGATTGAATTAGAATACTGCAAAGACTTTTAAAAACAACTATGATACAAAAGAATAAT